>NW_026943824.1:13023803-13136303 GCF_035594765.1 Anolis carolinensis | reverse complement strand
GGGGACGTTGCCCAGATGTTTGATTTTTTTATCTTTCTTGTGGGAGGCTTCTTTCATGTCCCCGCATGGTGCTGGAGCTGACAGAGGGAGCTCATCCATGCTCTCCCTGGGTTGGATTCGAACTGGCAACCTTCAGGTCAGCAACCCAATCTGCAAGTTAGTAATCTGCCAGCACAAGGGTTTTGCGCCACCGGGGACTCCTAGCTATCTATTTTGTTGTGGTAATCTCTGAGCGGTTAGACTCAACTTAACCCTCTCTGAGGGAGATTCCACCAAAAATCAGCAGAGTAGCAAAAGCAAAAGCTTTCAAATGCAACATTTACTTACACGGGGCGAGCAAGAGAAGACTTTGACCCTTTAGGATGGCAATGGACTGCAGAGTCTCAATAAAAGTTCAAAAAATATTTATTCATTTATTTAGAACTCCATTGTAGATAGAAAGGCTTGGGAGCTGTATAGTCTACTCTAGACTGGTTTCTAAGGAAAAATAAGAAAGGAAAAATAACAAACATCTACATAGTTACATCTTGCCAGGAGAGATGGCGAGACGTGTTGTTATCTAGAAGAACAAAGGGAGAAGAAACTGAACCAAAATGGTTCCAACCTCATGGTCCAGTTTATTGGGGCCATAAAAGACATTCTGACCAATGGGAAGTTAGTGTCCCTAAAGAGTCACATTTCTACTGACTTCAAAGTAAGGGATGTGACGTAAACAAGGATAGAGTGAAACACAGTAAAGCCTGTCTAGGCCTGCTTTGGAAACAGGGAAAGGATTCCCTCAATCTAACTCTATCATCTATCTAACTACATTTAGACTTGAGTAGTCCAGGGTGATTCCCAACATATTTATTATCTATTTATTGTAGTACAATATAATTTTAATGTATAATGGTTATATAGTGCTTATATTGTGCTGAGCTGCAGACTGAAAGGTCCCAGGTTCAAACTCCAGGAGCGGCATGAGCAGCCGCTGTTAGCTCCAGCTCCTGCCAACTTAGCAGTTCGAAAACATGCCAATGTGAGTAGATCAATAGGTATCGCTCCGGCGGGAAGGTAACGGCGCTCCATGAGTTATGCTGGCCACATGACCTTGGAGGTGTCTATGGACAACGCCGGCTCTTTGGCTTAGAAATTGAGATGAGCACCAAGCCCCAGAGTCAGACATGACTGGACTTAACGTCAGGGGAAAACCTTTACCTTTTTAATAATAAATTATATAATACTAGCTGTGCCTGGCCACGCGTTGCTGTGGCATTGTCTGGTGGTGTTGGTGAGAAATTGTTGAGGTAGTGGTGGTATTGAATGTCTGTTGTATGGTTGTCTTTATGTTTAGTATGCACACTGAAGTGGATTATATGGCAGTGTGGACTCAAGATAATCCAGTTCAAAGCAGATAATATAAGATTCTAAATGGGTTATATAGCTGTATGGAAGGGCCTTGAGTCTACACTGCCATATAATCCAGTTAAAATCTGATAATCTGTGGAAGAGGCCTAAGTGAGGCCTAACTGTGCCTGTCCCCTGGGCTGAGGAGGTTGCTAGGAGACCAAGTGGGCGGAGCTTAGCCTTCAAACTGGCAGCAATTGGATAAAAACTATTATTCCTCTCCCTGTAATGAGGACTTTATTTTTCTTTTCTTTTTGTTGTATCAACCTAGAGCCGTGAATGATGGGTTGTGTTGTCAAATTTCGAGGTTGGGGGGCCTGTAGTTTTGTTGTTCTGTCCGCTGCCCTGATGCCATCACTCTTTTATATATATAGACTAGCTGTGCCCGGCCATGCGTTGCTGTGGCAAAGTGGTGGTGGTATTGGTTTAAAATTGTTGTGTAATTTTTATTTGACGTTATTTGTATTTTTTAAATTAATTTTATTGTAAGTTATCTTTTTATTTATTATTTTTTATTATTTTATTGTATTAATTTTTAGTGTTTTAAATTATTTTTAGTGTTTTTTATTATTTTTATTGGGTTGCTAGGAGACCAAGTAGGAGGAGCTTAGCCTTCTAACTGGCAGCAATTGGATAAAAGCAATTATTCCTCTCTCTCTAATTAGGACTTTATTTTTCTTTTCTTTTTGTTGTATCAACCTAGAGCCGTGAATGATGGGTTGTGTTGTCAAATTTCGAGGTTGGGGGGCCTGTAGTTTTGTTGTTCTGTCCGCTGCCCTGATGCCATCACTCTTTTATATATATAGACTAGCTGTGCCCGGCCATGCGTTGCTGTGGCAAAGTGGTGGTGGTATTGGTTTAAAATTGTTGTGTAATTTTTATTTGACGTTATTTGTATTTTTTAAATTAATTTTATTGTAAGTTATCTTTTTATTTATTATTTTTTATTATTTTATTGTATTAATTTTTAGTGTTTTAAATTATTTTTAGTGTTTTTTATTATTTTTATTGGGTTGCTAGGAGACCAAGTAGGAGGAGCTTAGCCTTCTAACTGGCAGCAATTGGATAAAAGCAATTATTCCTCTCTCTCTAATTAGGACTTTATTTTTCTTTTCTTTTTGTTGTATCAACCTAGAGGCGTGAATGATGGGTTGTGTTGTCAAATTTCGAGGTTGGGGGGCCTGTAGTTTTGTTGTTTTGTGCGTCGCCATGATGCCATCACTCTTTTATATATATAGATAGATGTACGTATAACTTGTAAGCCACCCTGAGTCCCCTTCGGGGTGAAAACGGCAGGATATAAATGTTGCTAACAAATAAATAATAAATAAATAGTTCTATACTCCCTTTCTCCCAAAGTGGCTTCCTAAAACATTCCTAAACTCACAATTAAAAAATGTAAAATATTTGGCTTGGTTCAGAAAGGATTTAGGAAGATTAGCGATGGGTTTACGCTCTCCTTTCCATTCTTCCCTCCATACAAAACAGTTGGCTCAATGCAGAAGGTGCTTAAGAAGATTAGCAACGGGTTTAGTGCTTCCCTGCTTGGGACTAATGTTGTTTAGTGCTTTCTTTGCTGCTCGGGACTAATGCTAAGACCTGTGCTAAGAACTTTGCGTCTGAGAATTCTGGAAGGAAATACAACAAGGTATACAGAATATGCTACAGATCAAAGTTAATTTAGATCCCAAATTCCTCCTTCTAGGGATGTATGATATAGAAAAAGATTAAAAAAATAAAGAAATCTTGTTCAATTATCTAGTGACAGCTGCGAGACTGACCTATGCCAAAAAATGGAGGGAAAAAGACAGGCCAGATATCAAATTATGGTATAATAAAAATTTTTGAACTAATGAACATGGACAAATTAACATACAATAGAGTCTCACTTATCCAACACTCACTTATCCAACATTCTGGATTATCCAATGCATTTTTGTAGTCAATGTTTTCAATATATCGTGATATTTTGGTGCTAAATTCATAAATACAGTAATTATTACATAGCATTACTGCGTATTGAACTATTTTTTCTGCCAAATTTGTTGTCTAACATGATGTTTTGGTGCTTCATTTATAAAATCATAACCTAATTTGATGTTTAATAGGCTTTTCCTTAATGCCTCCTTATTATCCAACATATTCGCTTATCCAACATTCTGCTGGCCCGTTTATGTTGGAAAAGTGAGACTCTACTGTACTTACTAGCAAACACTCAAGGAAAAACAAGAAAACAAACAAATTGGGAATCAATTAAAAATTATTTAAAAAACGAAATTTGCAAGATAATAATATGAAAATGGTTTAGAGAAGAATGAACCAAGGATCGTCCCAGACCAAGTAGTAAAGAGAAAACAAGTAGATAAAAGAAACAAAGGGGCGTGGAACATAAAAAGAATGGTTTTCAAAGCACTACACAATAGCAGGAAGTCAATTTTAATGTGATTGTATTGTTTATGTATTGTTTTTGCATAGATGTTAAGGCAACAGGGAGAATTTAGGGTTTTTTGTTTTTGCTTTTTTGGTTTTTTCCCCCTTTGTTTCTCCTTTTTTCAGTATTATTATTATTGTCATTTTCTTTCTCTTTCTCTTCCCTCTCTCTTTCTCCTTTCTTTAGATACATATATGTATGATATGATTCTATGATTCTATATATCTATATATATAAAAGAGTGATGGAATCACGGCACCAGACAAATCAACAAAACTACAGGCCCCCCAACCTCGAAATTTGACAACACAACCCATCATCCATGCCACTAGGTTGATACAACAAAAAGAAAAGAAAAATAAAGTCCTCATTAGAGGGAGAGGAATAATTGTTTTTATCCAATTGCTGCCAGTTAGAAGGCTAAGCTCCTCCAACTTGGTCTCCTAGCAGCCCAATCAAAAATAATAAAAAACATTACAAAATAATTAAAAACACTAAAAAATTAATACAATAAAATACTATAATAACAGAAAATAACTAAAAATAATACAAGAAAATAATAAAACATAATAAATAAAAAGATAACTTACAATAAAATTAATTTAAAAAAACCAAATAACGTCAAATAAAAATTACACAACAATTTTTAACCAATACCACCACCACTTTGCCACAGCAACGCATGGTCGGGCACAGCTAGTGTATATGTATGTATATATATGCGTGTGTATTTTATGTTATTGTTTCTAAACTTCCCGCACAGTGGTATATATGCATGTCTATCACTTATGTTATATGTTATATGTTTTTCAATAAAATATTTTTAATTTTTTTTAAAAAAGAACTTTGCTTCTGAAAGCGAGGCAACCGGGAGCGCGGTGTGGATGCCAGCATGGATCCGAACGGTGTTTCCTAGGAATCGGAGGCCCCTCTGTTTGCAAAGACGGGGCAGTGGCGTTTTTCTATACCTTTCCAGAAGATTTGTGTGGTTTTCTTTGGCTCCGTGGCGCCTCCCTCCCTCCCTCCCTCCTCTTTGCCGTGGGCGGGTTTGGCTGCGCTTTTGGGGACTTGGCCAAAGATTTGGGAGCCCCTCCTTTCCTGCTGGCTTCCCTCCTTCTTCTTCTTTCTTTTTGCATGCTTTCAAGGTGCAGTCGGGCTCGGCCACATCTCCAAACCACATAGACATCCATAGTTTCCAATTGCATTTGAAGTTTGTGCATTTGGTGCATCTACACCAGAGAATTGAGGTAGTTTAATACCACTTCCACCACTTAATACCACTCCTGAGAGTCTTTGGCAGAGTTTTGCAAAACTACATCTTTCTTGATCCCATTGCACCAAACCCTGGATGTTGTAGTGGGATTAACCTGCATCCATTCTCCAGTGTAGATGGACACTTGAATATTATTATTATTATTATTATTATTATTATTATTATTATTATTATTATTTTATTGTATGACACAGCAAACAAGATAGACATGCTGGATTTCATATCACAAAATCACAGGTCGAACACTTCCCAAGTGTTGTTGTATGTCTTTCAGGCTGTATGGCCATGTTCCAGAAGCATTCTCTCCTGACGTTTCGCCCACATCTATGGCAGGCATCCTCAGAGATTGTGAGGTATATCAACCTCTTTGCTTAGTTTTCTCCATACCTCACAACCTCTGAGGATGCCTGCCATAGATGTGGGCGAAACGTCAGGAGAGAATGCTTCTGGAACATGGCCACACAGCCCGAAAGACATACAACAACCCTGTGATCCCAGCCATGAAAGCCTTCGACAACACACTTCCCAAGTGTCTAGGACTGTGTGATGTATTATTATTATTATTATTATTATTATTATTATTATTATTATTATTATTTTATTGTATGACACAGCAAACAAGAAAGATATGCTGGATATCATATCACAAAATCACAAATCGAACACTTCCCAAGTGTCTAGGACTGTGTGATGTATTTTCGGATGATGCCTGCAGATCCCAGCAGGGTGGCCTTTTGCAGTTGGCAGATCGTAATATTGTCAATGTCTATTGTTTCCAAATGCCGGCTGAGATCTTTTGGCACGGCACCCAGTGTGCCCATCACCACCGGGACCACCTGCACTGGTTTCTGCCAGAGTCTTTGAAGTTCCATCTTGAGGTCCTGATAGCGGCTGAGTTTTTCCTGTTGTTTTTCGTCAATGCGACTGTCACCTGGGATGGCAACATCCATGATCCAAACCTTTTTCTTTTCCACAACTGTGATGTCTGGTGTGTTGTGTTCCAGAACTTTGTCAGTCTGGATTCAGAAGGCCCACTGTATCTTTGCGTGCTCATTTTCTAATACTTTTGCAGGTTTGTGATCCCACCAGTTCTTTGCTGCTGGCAGGTGGTACTTGAGGCATAAGTTCCAATGAATCATTTGGGCCACATAGTTGTGCCTCTGTTCGTAGTCTGTCTGTGCGATTTTCTTACAGCAGCTGAGGATACGATCAATGGTTTCGTCGGTTTCCTTGCACAGTCTGCATTTTGGGTCATCAGCTGATTTTTCGATCTTGGCCTGAATTGCCTTTGTCCTGATGTCTTGCTCCTGGGCTGCAAGGATCAGGCCTTCTGTCTCCTTCTTCAGGGTCCCATTCGTGAGCCAGAGCCAGGTCTTCTCCTTATCAGCTTTTCCTTCCATTTTGTCAAGGAACTTTCCATGCAGTGTTTTGTTGTGCCAGCTGTCAGCTCTAGTTTGTAGTGCGGTTTTCTTGTACTGATTTTTTGTCTGCTGTGCTTTGAGGAGTTTCTGATTTTTGACTTCAATCAAAGCACGTTCTTCACTTTGCTTTCCATATTCTGCCAGGGCATGTTCTTCTTCATTGTCTGCTTGTTTGACTTGAGTCCTCTGCCCCCTGATCTTCTAGGCAGATATAGCCGGTCAACATCACTGCGAGGGTGCAGTGAATGATGAATGGTCATGAGTTTTCTTGTTTTTCTCTCCAAATTGTCAAGTTCTGCCTGTGTCCAGTTAATGTTGCTAGCCGTATATCTTATGACAGGTATGGCCCAGGTGTTTATGGCCTTGATGGTGTTGCCTCCATTTTGCTTGCTTTTGAGAATTTTTCTGACCCTTTGTGTGTATTCTTTGCTGACCACAGTTTTCACATGTTCATGCTTGATGTTGTCCAGCTGTAATATGCCCAGATATTTATAGGCCTCTGGCTGGTGACACTTTATTGTTTGGCCATTGGGCATATTTATGCCCTCACTTTCAATGATTTTTCCCTTCTTCAATGCCACTGTCGAACATTTGTCCAAACCAAACTCCATGTTGATATCAGTGCTAAAAATTCAGACAGTGTTGGTCAGAGACTGGATTTCAGTTTCCGTTTTCCCATATAGCTTCAGGTCATCCATGTACATCAGATGTGAAATTTTGTGAGAATTCTTAGATGTTTGGTAGCCGAGATTTGTTTTTTGTAAGATTGTTGACAGAGGGATCATGGCAATAATGAAAAGCAGAGGGGACAATGAGTCTCCCTGGAAAATTCCTCTTCTGATGTTGACAAGTCCATAGCTTTCATTTCCAACAAACAGTTCAGTTTTCCAGTGCTCCATCATGTTTTTAATGAAGGTGCCAACGTTTTTACTAATCCCAATGGCGTCCAGGCACTTGATGATCCAGCTGTGTGGGAGTGAGTCAAAGGCCTTTTTGTAGTCAATCCACGTCATGTGAAGATTAGCTTTTCGGCTCTTACAGTTCTCCAGAATCATTTTGTCAATCAATAACTGGTCTTTTGTGCCCCTGCTTTTCCGTTTGTTGCCTTTCTGTTCATCTGGCAAGATTTTTTTTTCTTCAAGATAGTCTTGAATTCTGTCAGCTATGATGCCAGTCAGTAGTTTAAACATAGTGGGCAGACACGTTATTGGCCTGTAGTTTCCTGGTGCTGCTCTTTATACTTGAGGCATAAGTTCCAATGAATCATTTGGGCCACATGATTCATTATTATTATTATTTATTATCCCTCTTTCTATGACTTGTTATCCAGTTGGTGTTCATTCATTTTGCAAAAGTAAAGCTTTCTTGATCCCATTGCACCGAGCCCTGGATATTAAAGTGGCATTAAACTGCATCAATTCTCCAGTGTAGATGCGCACTGGAATTATTATCTATCTATATGTATACTAGCTGTGCCCGGCCACGCGTTACTATGGCGTTGTCTGGTGGTGTTGGTGAGAAATTGTTGAGGTAGTGGTGGTATTGCGTGTCTGCTGTATGGTTGTCTTTATGTTTAGTATGCACACTGAAGTGGATTATATGGAAGTGTGGAGTCATGATAATCCAATTCAAAGCAGATAATATAAGATTCTAAATAGGTTATATAGCTGTGTGGAAGGGCCTTGAGTCTACATTGCCATATAATCCAGTTAAAATCTGATAATCTGTGGAAGAGGCCTAAGTGAGACCTAACTGTGCCTGTCCCCTGGGCTGAGTAGGTTGCTAGGAGACCAAGTAGGTGGAGCTTAGCCTTCAAACTGGCAGCAATTGGATAAAAACTATTATTCCTCTCCCTGTAATTAGGACTTTATTTTTCTTTTCCTTTTTGTTGTATCAACCTAGAGCCGTGAATGATGGGTTGTGTTGTCAAATTTTGAGGTTGGGGGCCTGTAGTTTTGTTGTTTTGTCCGCTGCCCTGATGTCATCACTCTTTTATATGTATAGATATAAATGTAATGTGCATAATTAGGACCGAGTTAACAAGAAAACCACTGGGCCAAATCACACCAAATGTGGCCACAATACTCATCACCTTCCAAGGAGTGACCATAATGCTGATCGTAATGCTGATCTCATATGCGCATGTGTTCTCTCCCCGGCAGGAGCCTGGACGTCTGGATCGGGTTCAACGACGCGGCATCCGGGCCCAGTGGCGCTTCGCCTGGCGAGGAGGGCTTTGACCTGCAGAGCTGCCAGAACTGGCTCCCCGGGGAGCCCCACCCCTCCAACGCCGACCACTGCGTGCGCATGGGCCCCGCCGGGCAGTGCAACACCGACCTCTGCACCGCCAAGCACAGCTACCTCTGCGAGCACAAGCCCCCAGGTGGGTGTCCTGTCCAGTTCTGGGAGTTGTAGTTTTCCCAGTTCTGGGAGTTGTACATCTCTGGGCCATCTACACTGTACGATGAATCCTGTTTGGCACTAATGGAACTGCCAGGGCTAATTTGTGGTGGAGTTCTGGGAGTTGTAGTTTTCTGTGCCATCGCGCCTGGGGCTATAACTCTTAGCAAAAGAGGCATGGACGTGACATCTTTCCCCAGGGGATTGCTTCTTGCCCTCCTTTAGGAAAACTGGAACTCCCAAGGACCAAAACACTGTAGATAACTCAAAAACTGGTTTTATTGTTCACAAAAGGTTATCCCTTTAAGGCAATTAGCTGGAGGTTTCAAAGAGGTAAAGGAAAATATACATTGCAGTCTTTGGTTGTCTTAAGTCCAAGGAGCTCTGCAGCTGAGAAGCTTTTCCAGGTCCCTCTTTCTCAATGGCTGTGAATGCCGGAGCAAACCTCAGCCTCAGTCCAAATGGCCTATGTTTGAAGACACAGTCTTCCTTTGGTGCCAAAGAACTGATTTGAAGGCGCTTGAGACTCTTCAACGTCGTCCAGGTTGGCCCTGAACATGAAGCATAAGTCTCAAGGGTAAGAACCTCAGAATTGGTGCTGAGAGGTAACTTAATCAAGGGCTTTTAAAGCCAAGTCTCTCTCTCACATCCATCTGGTAAAAAGCTTGATGGTGGAATGAAAAAGGAAACACTGTCCTACTCCAGGAAGAGGTGGAGCCAAACAATTGAGCTGAGGAAGCAATGTAACTGATGCAAACAACATTGATTGACAGCTATAAATAACCAATCAATCCAACTACACTTACAGGGTAAAAGCAAAATCAGGCATGATACAACAATTCAAATCTCACATTTTTCAAGTTCCATTAGCTTTTCTCAGTTCATCTACACTGTAGATTGAATGTAGTTTTCCAAGGTCCACTGGCTTCTCTGGGTGCATCTACACTGAAGAATTAATGCCACTTGGGCACCACTGGAACTGCCAAGCTTCATTGGGATGGGATCCTGAGAGTTGTAGTTTTCCAAGGTCCATTGGTTTCTACACTGTAGAATGGATGCCGTTTGGCACTAATGGAACTGCCAGGGCTAATTTGTGGTGGACTTCTGGGAGTTGTAGTTTTCTAATGTCCATTTGTTTCGCTGGGTTTATTTGCACTGTAGAATGAATGGCACTTTGGCACCACTGGAACAGCCATGGATAATTTTGTGATGGGCTCCTGGGAATTGTAGTTTTTCCAAGGTCCATTGGCTTCTCTGGTGCATTTTCACTGTAGCATGAATGCTGTTTGGCACCACTGGATCTGCCGGGGCTAAATTACAATGAGTTCTGGGAGTTGTAGTTTTCCAAGGCCCATAGGCTTCTCCATTGTAGCGTGAATGCCGTTTGGTGCCAAACCCAGAGATGCCTGTAGACCTTATGAAAGTCAGATGTGATGCACTCCTGGGAGTTGTAGTTTTGCAAGGTCCATAGGCTTTTCTGCTGTGCGTGAGTGCCGTTTGGTGCCAAACCCAGAGACCTCCTTGCAAGGAGTCTTACATTTCTTATTATTATTATTATTATTATTATTATTATTATTATTATTATTATTATTATGTTTATTTATGTAATTATTATTCTTATTTTTATTGTTTTATTGTATGACACAGCAAACAAGATAGATATGCTGGATTTCGTATCACAAAATCACAAGTCGAACACTTCTCAAGTGTCTAGGACTGTGTGATGTATTTTCGGGTGATGCGCGCAGATCCCAGCAGGGTGGCCTTTTGCAGTTGGCAGATTGTGATTTTTTCAATGTCTATTGCTTCCAAATGCCGGCTGAGATCTTTTGGCACGGCACCCAGTGTGCTGCTCACCACCGGGACCACCTGCACTGGTTTCTGCCAGAGTCTTTGAAGTTCAATCTTGAGGTGCGACTGTCACCTGGGATGGCAACATCAATGATCCAAACCTTTTTCTTTTCCACAACTGTGATGTCTGGTGTGTTGTGTTCCAGAACTTTGTCAGTCTGGATTCGGAAGTCCCACAGTATCTTTGCGTGCTCATTTTCCAATACTTTTGCAGGTTTGTGATCCCACCAGTTCTTTGCTGCTGGGAGGTGGTACTTGAGGCATAAGTTCCAATGAATCATTTGGGCCACATAGTTGTGCCTCTGTTTGTAGTCTGTCTGTGCAATTTTCTTACAGCAGCTGAGGATGTGATCAATGATTTCGTCAGCTTCCTTGCACAGTCTGCATTTTGGGTCATCAGCTGATTTTTCGATCTTGGCCTGAATTGCATTTGTTCTGATGGCTAGCTCCTGGGCTGCATCATCATCATCA
Source organism: Anolis carolinensis (assembly GCF_035594765.1). Taxonomy (NCBI): domain Eukaryota; kingdom Metazoa; phylum Chordata; class Lepidosauria; order Squamata; family Anolidae; genus Anolis; species Anolis carolinensis. Next base: position 13,125,070 of record NW_026943824.1, on the reverse strand, counting down.
TCATCATCATCATCATCATCATTATTATTATTATTTATACCCCTGCAATATCCTTGGTGTTTACTATTTTGTTTCAAGGCGAAAGACCCACAAAGTGAGCAGATTTGCACACTTTCTTGCACTCTTATTTTAAAGTTCAATTGATCTCTGAAGGGAAAAGCAAGCTTTTTTAGCAAGGAACAGAAGCCGGTATCTGCAAAGTCTATTTGGCTCCATTGGAGCTTCCTTTGGATCCCAGCCGCTTTTCCACATCAGTCGCGATGCGGTCATCGGACCAAAAAAAAAAAAAAAACCCAGAAAACTCACCCAAAACCCCACATTTATTAAAACGCCGCTATTATATATCTGCTGATGCTGAGAATATTTCCTCCATAAGCCTTGCCTTTTGCTTGATTCATTTTCCACCCATTTTTGGCAATTGAATGTACAGCCGGTTGCATAATATATTGGAGAAAGGAGATTTCTGGATGCAAAAGATAATGTGTTCATGCAAGCAATTCCCACCTAAATATCCATCATCTTTTTAAAAAAAAAGTTGCATTACATTTGGCCAAAAATGCAACTTAACTCCTAATTAAAAATACACTTAAATGCAACAAAACAATGCTTGCGTTACTAAAAGAATTGTATGTTCCATTCTGTTTTAATATTTATCTGCATATAAATACCCATAAATATTTATATATGTTTATAAATAATATAATTTTTAAATTGCATCGTTTTTAAATTTTGTGAGTCTCAAAGAGAAAAAAGGGGGATATTATTATTAATGGTAATAATACTAATGAATACTAAATAATAATTATAATTATAATTTATTTCTTATCAGCCACTCTTCGTGGCTTGAGGCAGGTTGTTGAATAAATAATAATAATAATAATAATAATAATAATAAATTATATCATGCTTGTAAACAACAATAATAACAATACATTATTACATGCCTGTAAATAATGATGATGATGATAATACATTATTACATGCCTGTAAATAATGATAATGATAATAATAATAATAATACTTATAATAATACATTATTATATGCATATAAATGATGATGATGATGATAATACATTATTACATGCCTGTGAATAATAATAATGATAATAATGATAATGCATTATTACATACCTGCAAATAATAATAATGATAATAACAATAATACATTATTACATACCTATAAATAATAATAATGATAATAATAATAATAATACATTATTGCATGTGTGTAAATAATAATAATAGTAATAATGATAATAAAATATTACCTGCCTGTAAAAAATAATAAATATGATGATGATGATGATGATGATGATGATATTTTATTACCCATCTCTCCCTGAGGCTTGAAGTGTTCTGCTATTATTTATAATAGTAATAATAATACTGGGCTGTTGGGAGTTTTCCGGGCTGTATGGCCATGTTCCAGAAGCATTCTCTCCTGACGTTTTGCCCACATCTGTGGCAGGCATCTTCAAAGTACCAGCTGTTTGGAATTGTGGGAGTTGAAGTCCAAAACACCTGGAGGGCCGAAGTTTTACCATGCCTTATCTAAAGTAACATTTATCCTCTTTCCTTCCCCAAATAGAGATAGTTTTAAATGCTGAGCATTTCTACCTGGGCGCCCATGCGTTCGAATCCTACCTGCCGACGGGAAACGTCACCGAAACGGAGGAGCTCTCGGCACCACTGGGAACTATAGAGGTGAGTGGCTCAAGGATCCATATTTTGAGAAACGTAGTCCAACCAAGGGCATTACTTGAAACATTTTTGGGTTTTCTTTCTTTTTTTATTATTATTTTTTATTAAAGTGATGCTGTCATACAAACTTTTGCAACAATTATGTATATTAAGATAACATAATTGTCCGGTTCTTCTTTTATTTAGTCTTTTTCTTTTCTTTGACGTATATGTCCACTTTTTCCCAATTGGTCTTCTTCATGGGTTTACCTCTTGTTTCCTTCATATAAAAAGTTAATTGATCCATATCTCTTATTTCCTCCAATTTCTCTAGCCAAAGATATAATTCGGGAATCTGTTCTAATTTCCATTTTTTGGCCAGAACTCTCTTTCTGTGTCTTGTTATCCAATTGGCCTTCATTAGTTTTGCAAAAGTATAGCTTTCTTGATCCCATTGCACCGAACCCCGGATGTTATAGTGGGATTAAACTGCATCTGTTCTCCAGTGTAGATGCACACTTGAATAATAATATAATAATACCTTCTTCTTCTTCTTCTTCTTCTTATTATTATTATTATTATTATTATTATTACCCTGCTTTCTATGTCTTGTTATCCAATTGGCCTTCATTAGTTTTGCAAAAGTATAGCTTTCTTGATTCTTCATTTAATTCCCAATTTAAAGATGCATCCAGTATTCCTAGTAAGTAAGATCCGGGTTTCATCGAAAAAATTTTATTTAAGATTTTTTGTGTTTCTTCATGAATTTTTTTTCCAGAATGTTTGTATTTTAGGACAAGACCACCAAAGATGGTAAAATGTTCCTTCTTGGGACTTACATTTCCAACAGTTATTTGAGTATGTTTTGTACATAATTCCCAATTTCTTAGGTGTCATATACCACCTGTGGAAAAATTTTAGCCAATTTTCTTTTAGGTCCCAGGCATAAGTATATTTGATTTTTTTTCCAAATTTGTTCCCATTCTGAAAAATTTATAGTACGACCAATATTTTTGATCCAACTTATCATGCATTGTTTCACAGACTCCTCTTCAGTTGACCACCCTAATAATGTGTTATAAATTTTAGAAATCTCCTTTTTGTTGGATATCAGTAGTTTGTCCCATACACCTTCAGAATCGCTGAAACCAATTTTTGCATCTCTATTAAAAAAAAATTTTAATTTGTGCATATTGAAACCATGAGAGATTTTGGAAAATTTTCCTCAATTCTTCTTGAGATTTTAGATTGTAAGATCCATTAGTTTTCTTCAGAATATCTTTGTATTTTGGCCATTTTTTCCAATTTAAAATGAATCTTACATCTGCCTCCAATGAGGAAACCCATAATGGTGTCTTAGTATAGAAAAAAAAATTATATTTCTCCCATGTTTTAATTAAAGCCACTCTTATAAAATGATTGCCAAAGTTTTTTTCTTCTAGTCTTTTTTCATACCAGAGGTAGGCATGCCAGCCTCTGCGGAGATCAAAACCCTCTAATGTTAAATTGTTTTCATCGGTGAGAGTTACCCATTCTTTAACCCATTTTAGGGCGCAGGCATCATAGTACAAGCATTTTGGGTTTTCTTCCCCCTTCCAGACCTTAGTGTTTCCCATGTTGACGTCCCCAAGAGAAGGATTTCTATTGGCTTTGGAGCTGGCGACTCGGGAGTTGCAGCGCCGCGTCCAGGTCCGCTTCCGTTTGCACCATCCGGCGCATGGAGAAGGTGAGAGCTTCAAAGAACTCTTGTCTGTTTGAGGCAAGCGTGAATGTTGCCATTGGCCACCTTGATTAGCATTGAATAGCCTTGCTTCAAAGCCTGGCTGCTTCCTGCCTGGGGGAATACCTTGTTGGGAGGTGTTAGCTGGCCCTGATTCCCCTGTGTTTAGAGTGTTTCTCTACATTTTTTTTAGTTCTTTTATTAGTTTTGCTTTTGCTCTAAGGCTAAGGATGCATATTATTTTATTATGACACAGCAAACAAGATAGACGTGCTGGATTTCGTATCACAAAATCACAAGTCGAACACTTCCCAAGTGTCTAGGACTGTATTATTATTGTTGTTGTTGTTGTTGTTTTATTATGACACAGCAAACAAGATAGACATGCTGGATTTCGTATCACAAAATCACAAGTCGAACACTTCCCAAGTGTCTAGGACTGTATTATTATTATTGTTGTTGTTGTTGTTGTTGTTTTATTATGACACAGCAAACAAGATAGACATGCTGGATTTTGTATCACAAAATCACAAGTCGAACACTTCCCAAGTGTCTAGGACTGTATTATTATTATTGTTGTTGTTGTTGTTTTGGTTATTTTATTATGACACAGCAAACAAGATAGACATTCTGGATTTCGTATCACAAAATCACAAGTCGAACACTTCCCAAGTGTCTAGGACTGTATTATTATTATTGTTGTTGTTGTTGTTTTATTATGACACAGCAAACAAGATAGACATGCTGGATTTCGTATCACAAAATCACAAGTCGAACACTTCCCAAGTGTCTAGGACTGTATTATTATTGTTGTTGTTGTTGTTGTTGTTGTTTTATTATGACACAGCAAACAAGATAGACATGCTGGATTTTGTATCACAAAATCACAAGTCGAACACTTCCCAAGTGTCTAGGACTGTATTATTATTATTGTTGTTGTTGTTGTTTTGGTTATTTTATTATGACACAGCAAACAAGATAGACATTCTGGATTTCGTATCACAAAATCACAAGTCGAACACTTCCCAAGTGTCTAGGACTGTATTATTATTATTGTTGTTGTTGTTGTTGTTGTTGTTTTATTATGACACAGCAAACAAGATAGACATGCTGGATTTCGTATCACAAAATCACAAGTCGAACACTTCCCAAGTGTCTAGGACTGTATTATTATTGTTGTTGTTGTTGTTGTTGTTTTATTATGACACAGCAAACAAGATAGACATGCTGGATTTCGTATCACAAAATCACAAGTCGAACATTTCCCAAGTGTCTAGGACTGTATTATTATTGTTGTTGTTGTTGTTGTGGTTATTTTATTATGACACAGCAAACAAGATAGATATGCTGGATTTCGTATCACAAAATCACAAGTCGAACACTTCCCAAGTGTCTAGGACAGTATTATTATTATTGTTGTTGTTGTTGTTGTTGTAATTTTATTATGACACAGCAAACAAGATAGATATGCTGGATTTCGTATCACAAAATCAGAAGTCGAACACTTCCCAAGTGTCTAGGACTGTGTGATGTATTTTCGGATGATGCGCGCAGATCCCAGCAGGGTGGCCTTTTGCAGTTGGCAGATCGTGATTTTGTCAATGTCTATTGTTTCCAAATGCCGGCTGAGATCTTTTGGCACGGCACCCAATGTGCCCATCACCACCGGGACCACCTGCACTGGTTTCTGACAGAGTCTTTGAAGTTCAATCTTGAGGTCCTGAGAGCGGCTGAGTTTTTCCTGTTGTTTTTCGTCAATGCGACTGTCACCTGGGATGGCGACATCAATGATCCAAATCTTTTTCTTTTCCACAACTGTGATGTCTGGTGTGTTGTGTTCCAGAACTTTGTCAGTCTGGATTCGGAAGTCCCACAGTATCTTTGCGTGCTCATTTTCCAATAATAACTTTAATAATAACTTTATTTTTATACCCCGCCCCATCTCCCCGAAGGGACTCGGGGCGGCTTACATGGGGCCAGGCCCGATAAAACAAACAAAACAGTACTTTTGCAGGTTTGTGATCCCACCAGTTCTTTGCTGCTGGGAGGTGGTACTTGAGGCATAAGTTCCAATGGATCCTTTGGGCCACATAGTTGTGCCTCTGTTTGTAGTCAGTCTGTGCGATTTTCTTACAGCAGCTGAGGATATGATCAATGGTTTCGTCAGTTTCCTTGCACAGTCTGCATTATTATTATTATTATTATTATTATTATTATTATTATTATTATTATTTCAGGGTGCAAGGAAGACTGGAACGGCACGGATCCCTTGCAAGAGATGCAGCTGCAAATGGACTGTCCATCCGGGTCCCATTGGTGCCAACTGACCAACTCCTGCCTGCCCCTTGGAGGATGCTGCAACAAATTCGAATCCTGTGCCAACAGCTCAATGGCCAGCACTCCATCTCCCATCGCCCACCGCTGCCCAAATCCTCCCTCCATGGTCCAGGTCCAGGAGTCCCTTTTCATCGTGCCACCAGGACCCTCCATGATGTATCTGGTATGAATAATAATAATAATAATAATAATAATAATAATAAATCCAGCATTAATATCTCATTTGCTGTGTCCTACTATGTCTTTGTGTCAATAATAGTAATAATAATAATAATATTTAACCACTGTCCTTGCTTATTTGCATTTACATTGACCCAAAAAGTGAATGAAGTTTCCAAGTTTAAACACTTCAGACTCTTGAAATATACAAAGTCCTGGTATTTATTCATTTTTCCCCTTAAAAAGACCAAATATAATATTAATATTAGCCCAAAACAAAAACAACACACCCATCCCTCTAATCATTATTACCAGTTTGATGCATCGCTGAATAACATAAATAACATGGCGTTTCTTTTTGCAGCTGCTCTTCAAAAACAAGGACGTCTCCATTGGGCCGAATGATACGTTGAGCATCCAACATGATGCAGGACCAGGCGCCTTCCTCCTTTGCCACCGGAACCGGGTGCCATCTTCGCCAACGAGTTACTTTTCCTGGAACTCCTCTGCTTGGGAGATGGATTTCCACCCGTCCTTCCATGCTTCCAAGTGGCACAACGACTCCGAGTGCGAATTCCGGCTCCTCTGCACCACGGAAGAGACTTCGCCCATCATTCGTAAGCAGAACTTCGGCATCCCGTCACCAGGCTTTTACACCCTGCGGGCCACCATAAGTAACACTGTCTTTGCGACCAATGTATCCTGCGATTTTGGGGTTGAGTCGCCAATCTCCGGCTTGCGGGTTGTCTCCCCACCTGAACAAGGTGGCATCGTTTATGTAGAGGCCAACCACACGTTTCTAGTGGTCAAAATCTCCTCCGGTGGAGCAAACACCACCGTTGGTTGGATCGGCGGCAATCGCAGCACCCTTTTTGAGAAGACCTGCCCAGTGTCGGTGGTCAAATGTGGCCCCAAGACGGACGACACGTGGTTTGCGGTTGTTTCCTTGGAGGGCATCGTGGAGAACGGGACCACTGTTGTCCTACAAGCAGAGAACACTGTCAGCACCCAGAACCTCACCGTGGTGGTTAAGGCCGAGGAGGGCATCCGGGGTCTGCGCGCCACGCCGGACCCTGAGTCCAGGATCCTGCTCAACAGCCGCGTGGTGAGCCCCCAAAGAGATCCCACTGGAAGTTGGCCATAGGGTTGCATTTGAGAAACTAGAGATTCCGTCGGAAGTTGACCATAGAAATGACCTAGAGATTCTACCCAAAGTTGGCTATAGGGTTGCATTGGAAGAACTAGAGATTCCATTGGAAGTTAACCATGGGTAGCAACTAGAGATTCTACTCAAAATTGGGGTTGTATTGGGGGAACTAGATGTTCTGTTAGAAGTTAATGATAGGTAGGAACTAGAGATTCCATTGAAGTTGGCCATAGGGTTGCTTTGGAGGAACTATAAATTCCATTAGAAGTTGATTGTAGAGTTGCATTGGAGGAACTAAGAAATTCCTTTGGAAGTTGACTATAGAAAGGAACTAGAGATTCTACTCGAAGTTGACTATAGGGTTGCATTGGAGGAACTAGAAATTCTATCAGAAGTTGACCATGGATAGGATCTAGATATTCTACTTGAAGTTGCCCATAGGGTTGCCTTGGAGGAACTAAAGATTCCACTTGAAGTTGGCCATAGGGTTGCCTTGGAAAAACTAGAGATTCCATCGGAAGTTGATCATGGGTGGGATCTAGAGATTCCACTTGAAGTTGGCCATAGGGTTGCCTTGGAAAAACTAGAGATTCCATCGGAAGTTGATCATGGGTGGGATCTAGAGATTCCACTTGAAGTTGGCCATAGGGTTGCCTTGGAAGAACTAGAGATTCCATCAGAAGTTGATCATGGGTGAGATCTAGAGATTCCACTTGAAGTTGGCCCTCGAGTTGCATTGGAGGACCTAGAGATTCCATCGGAAGTTGATCATGGGTGGGATCTAGAGATTCCACTTGAAGTTGGTCATAGGGTTTCCTTGGAGGAACTAGAGATTCCATTGGAAGTTGATCATGGGTGGGATCTAGAGATTCTACTTGAAGTTGGCCATCAGGTTGCCTTGGAGGAACTAGAGATTCCATCGGAAGTTGATCATGGGTGGGATCTAGAGATTCTACTTAAAGTTGGCCATCAGGTTGCCTTGGAGGAACTAGAGTTTCCATCGGAAGTTGATCATGGGTGGGATCTAGAGGTTCCACTTGAAGTTGGCCATAGGGTTGCCTTGGAAGAACTAGAGATTCCATCGCAAGTTGATCATGGGTGGGATCTAGAGATTCCACTTGAAGTTGGCCATAGGGTTGCCTTGGAGGAACTGGTGATTCCATCGGAAGTTGACTTCATGTCTATGAAAAAGCTGGTCTAGATGCCCTGTTTTGAACCCGTCCCGTTTCCCCCCCGTTCCCTTGCAGACGTATGTCCCCAGGATGGACGCTGGATCCGAGGTGACCTTTCGGTGGACGGTGGACGACAAGCCCTCCTTCACCTTCTACAACGAAGTCTTCCACGTCATCTACCAGGTGCCGGCTATCTACAAGCTGTCGGTGAGTCAAGCTTTGGCCTGATCTTCCCTTGAGGCCGAGAGATTGTGACTTACCCTTTGGGTTGTTGATGCACCGGATATCTTTGTTTCCTCCACGCAGCTCACGGCCTCCAACCATGTCAGCAACGTCACGGTGGACTACAACATCACGGTGGAGAAGATGAACCGGATGAAGGACCTCCTGGTTTCCGAGGTGCCCCAACGCGCCCCGCAGAACGGCACTTTGGACCTGGCCGCCTCCGTCCGAGTGGACTCCGCCGTGAAGGCCACCTTCCTGTGAGTTGTCCACACCTTGGAATCTTGGGAGCTGTAGTTTTCCAAGACCCTTCTCTGGCAAAGAGTACATACAGTGCACTCTCCAAACCTAAGAGAGGGTTTCGATGGCTTGAGTCTCAAACCCTGGTCTCAAAACTTTTGGTCCTCCAGATGTTGGGACTCAGACTCCCCAAAGCCCCTATTGCCAGCTTGTCCAATGGTCAGGGATTCCGGGAGCTGGAGTCCACAATGCCTGGGGGACCAAAGTTGGGCGCCACTTTGGCTAATATATATAATTACTAGCTGTGCCCAGCCACGCGTTGCTGTGGCGAAGTCTGGTGGTATGGGAAATAAAGTATTGAGGAATTGGTGGTAGTTAAGGTAAAGGGTAAAGGTTTTCCCCTGACATTAAGTCCATTATAAATGGGTTATATAGCAGTGTGGAAGGGCCTTGAGTCTACACTGCCATATAATCCAGTTAAAATAAGATAATCTGTGGAAGAGGCCTAAGTGAGGCCTAACTCTGCCTGACCCTGGGCCGAGTGGGTTGCTAGAGACCAAGTGGGCGGAGCTTAGCCTTCTAACTGGCAGCAATTGGATAAAAACAATTATTCCTCTCCCTCTAATTAGGACTTTATTTTTCTTTTCTTTTTGTTGTATCAACCTAGTGCAGGGGTCCTCAAACTAAGGCCCGGGGGCCGGATGCGGCCCATCGAAGCCATTAATCCGGCCCCCACAGCACAAGGGTAGAAGGGGGTTGGGCTAAATGACCCAAGGGGTCTCTTCTTCTCTTACAACCATTATTATTATTATTATTATTATTATTATTATTATTATTAACATTGAGGCTGGGTGGACATCTGTCAGGGGCAATACTAATAGCTTTTGGTGCACAAAGGCAGAAGGGAATAGAACTAAATGGCCCAAGGGGTCTCTTCCAACCGTCTTTATTATTACTATTATTATTATTATTATCATTATTAACATTGAGGCTGGGTGGCCATCTGTCAGGGATGCTTTGCTTGTGCTTTCGGTGCACAAAGGCAGAAGGGGATTGGACTCAATGGCCCAAAGGGTCTCTTCCAACACTCTTTTTATTGTTGTTGTTGTTGTTGCTGTTATTATTAATTATTGCTCGGTGGCCAACTATAGTCCGGCCCTCTAACTGTCCGAAGGATCGTGAACTGGCCCCCTGTTTAAAAAGTTTGGGGACCCCTGACCTAGAGGCATGGATGAGGGGTTGTGCTGCCAAGTTTAGTGTTTCTGGGATGTGTAGTTTTGTTGTTTTGCCTAGGCCGAAATGTCATTACCCTTTTATATATATAGATCTGGCCATTGTGACACCACATTTGGGGCGATGTAACACCAAAGTGGTGTTCTGGTGAAGGTGAAAGCTGGCCACTCCCAACTTTTTTAAAGTCCCAACTTTGGAAAACCTGCCAAAGTGCTTGGCATCGTAACCAGAAAAGCATCCAGATTGAATTGGGAAACTTTCAGGATTTCTAGCAGAGGACAAAATGAAGATTATGCACTTTTGATGATCTGGTTAACAACTGACCAATGTATTGCCTAACCTTTTCCCTCTCCAGGTGGGATTTCGGTGATGGCAACAATGCTTCTTACCAATTTCGGCCCCCATATAATGACTCCTTCCTTGTTCCCGATCCCACCATCCATCAGGTTGTCATTGCGCATAATGTGTCGCATGCCTACCAGGAGCCAGGTAAGAAGAGGGTCAATGTTTGGCCTCAAGACATGGTATTTACTGCCCTAAAAGAAGTATTATTATTATTGACGGAAAGACGGAGTATGACACAGTAAATGAGATATCTGTGCTGGATTTCGTATCACTAAATCACAAGTCAAACACTTTCCAAGTGTCTAGGACTGTGTGATGTGTTGTTGTTGTTATTATTACCATTAAGCTTTTATCTAAGACCCAGACAGTTCCTGCTCTTAGTTCTTTTTATGTTTGCTTGACATTATGGACAACAAATGGAAGTGAAACAATTCTGTTCCTAATGTTGATAGCATTTTATATTTTCACTAGCTGTGCCCTGCCACGCGTTGCTGTGGCCAATTGGAATTGCAGTGAATAGCCTCGCTGCTTGAAAGCCTGGCCGTTTTCTACATAGGTTATGCTTGCTAGGCCAGGTTGAATGAGATGGAGTAGCCTTGTGATTTCCAAAGCCTGGCTTTGAAGCTGCAAGGCTGTTCAGTGTTAATCAAGGTGGGCCACAAAGGGGTTGAGATATGTGTGGAATAACGTGCAGTGTGGTAGAAAGAACTGTTGTCTGGTTGAGGCAGGTGTTGCCATGGATCTCCTTGATTAGCATTGAATAGGCATGCAGCTTCAAGGTCTGCCTGGTTAGTACTTGGAAGAATCCTTTACTGGGACGTGTTAGCTGGGTGTGATTATTAAAGTTGTTTAGCTTCCAAGCCTGGCTGCTTCCTGCGTGAGGGAATCCTTTGTTGGGAGGTGTTAGCTGGGCCTGGTTGTTTCCTGTGTGGAATTCCCCTGTGTTCTGAGTGTTGTTGTTTATTTAGTGTCGTGATTTTAGAGATTATATTGTTGTGTATTGTTACTAGAGCACAGTAATTATTATACATTATATTGATAATGTTATATGATTTGCCTGGAACAGGATTATATGAGGCCCCTTCTACACAATGGTTTAAAATTCACACTGAAGTTGTGTTTTTGTTTTTGTTTTTTGCTGTGGCCTAGGATGCAGCCTGGCTTTGAAGCTGCAAGGCTGTTTAGTGTCAATCAAGGTGGGTCACAAAGGGGTGCATTCCGGTTTTTGGGGGTTTTTTGGCCCCATGGAGGTTGGGGATGTGTAGTTTGTTTGTAAGAATGTAGAGACGTGGATGAGGGGTTGTGTTGTCAATTTTCTAGGTTGGGGGGCCTTTAGTTTTGTTGTTTTGCCCGGTGGAGTGATGCCATTCTCCTTTTATATATATAGATAGATTGGAGGTTTTTTACTTACTGCTAAAACTGGCAAAACCAAAGGGCATCCTTATACAATTCAGGCATTGCATCTCCATTCATTCCAAATACACAACCAAAACACGTCTTGCATTTGTCATGCATTTAGGTAATTATCTAATTTCCATCTCACCTTTCTCCCTGCATAAATTGGTATAAAATACCTATTTAGGAAGGTGAGATAATATTCTGGGGAGATCCCAAATGAAATACAGTAGAGTCTCACTTATCCAACATAAACGGGCCGGCAGAATGTTGGATAAGCGAATATATTGGATAATAAGGAGAGATTAAAAAGAAGCCTATTAAACATCAAATTAGGTTATGATTTTACAAATTAAGCACGAAAACATCATGTTATACAACAAATTTGACAGAAAAAGTAGTTCAATATGCAGTAATGCTACATAGTAATTACTGTATTTATGAATTTAGCACCAAAATATCACAATGTATTGAAAATATTGACTACAAAAATGCATTGGATAATCTGGAACGTTGGATAAGAGAGTCTTGGATAAGTGAGACTCTACTGTAGTTATTTTTGATATTTTACATATATATATCACTAGCCTTGCCCGGCCACGCGTTGCTGTGGCTAATGGGAATCCTTTGTTGGCCAGACGGAATAGCAGTGAATAGCCTTGCAGTCTCAAAACCTGGCCGTTTTCTGGAGTAGCTGGAGCTTTTTGTTGTATGAACGTAGAGGCATGGATGAGGGATTGTGCTGCCAAGTTTAGTGTTTCTGGGATGTGTAGTTTTGTTGTTTTGTCCTAGGCCGAAATTTCATTACCCTTGTATATATATAGACCATGGAACATGCAGACTATTTGGGATGTGCATTCTTTACAGGAAGAAATTTCTCTTCTGTCTCCCACTTTGCAGGTGAATATACGCTGACCGTTGTTGTCTACAATGAATTTGAGAACCTGACCTATTCGGTCCCGATCCACATTTACTCATATTTGATGGATCTGACCATGGAAGCCGACACGGATGTTTTAGTGGCAGGCCGTCCGGTCACTTTCAAGGCTCATCCTTTGCCATCTGGATTTGGGGTCTCTTACGTCTGGAGTTTTGGAGATGACTCTATGGAATATGTGGAAAGCCAGCCAACTATAGTCCATACCTACAACACCAAAGGGATATACAATGTCAGTCTCAGAGCCAACAACACCATTAGCACCATGGAGACGTTCTGGTGTTACCGTGTCTTTGAGGAGATAACGGGATTGCATGTGACTATGGAGGAGGCGATAGAGGTCTTGATGCCGCTTGAAATCAGTGCTTCGTCGGAAACTGGAGACAACATCACTTGGATATTCGATCTGGGCGATGGGACGGTTGTGGAGACCTCAGGGGCGTCAGTAAACCACAGCTATTTGAAAGAGATGAACGTCACCGTCAACGTAACGGCCATGAATCCGGTAAACTCAGTTTCCCGAGCTGTGCCCATCCAGGTGTTTTTGCTGATGGTCCTCAAATTCGAGCCTTCTGCTTGTATCGTGGAGCACCCTGACGTCCAGCTCACCGCCTACGTCTCCGGCAACCCCGAGGACTACGTTTTCGACTGGATGTTCGGGGACGGCTCTCCCAACGTCACCGTCTACGGCGATCCAACGGTGAGGCACAACTTCACCCGCTGCGGCATCTTCTCCCTCTCGCTGGCCATCTCCAGCAAGGTCGACAAGATCCATTATTACACGGTGGTCTGTGTGGAGCCAGAGGTCACCAATGTCACGGTGTTCGCCAGGTCTTCGTTTGTGATGCTCGGCAACGAGAGCAAATTCCAAGTCACGGCCTTGCCTCCGTACCCTTACCGTTACCACTGGGACTTTGGGACCAATGACTCTCTTAAGTTTGGAGGGACGGAAGTGAGCTACACATACAAAGCCCCGGGCATCTACTTAGTTGTGGTGACCGTCTCCAACAATGTGTCTTTCAACAACGACTCAGCCTTGGTGGAAGTCCAGGAGCCGGTTGGAGTGGCCCGGATTGAGTCCAACGCCTCCAAAGTCTTGGAAGTCAACCAGGTCTACCTGTTCTCGGCCAACGTGAGCGGGACCAAAGTCAGGTATCTGTGGGACTTCGGGGACGGCACAACTCAGCTGGGGAAGTTCATCACCCATTCCTACAATAAGAGCGGCATCTATGCAGTTAGTTTGAAAGCCTGGAACGAGGTGAGCTTCCGTGAGGCGAGGGTCAATGTTACAGTCAAGAGGCGCCTCCAGGGCCTGAGCATCAACGCCAGTCGGACTGTCGTGCCTCTCAACGGCTCCGTCAGCTTCACGGCCACGCTCCTTGCCGGCACCGCCATCCGCTACTCTTGGATCTTGTGCGACCGTTGCACTCCCATCCTCGGTTCCTCCACCATCTCTTACACCTTCCGTTCTATCGGGACGTTCAACGTCATCGTGACCGCCGAGAACGAGATTGGCTGTTTGCAAGACAGCATCTTCATCTACGTCTTGCAGCAAATCGAAGGGCTGCAGATTGTGGGCGCTGGCCTCCTGGACGACACCTATTTCCCCACCAACAAGACGCTTCAGCTGCAAGCGAACATCAGAGACGGGACCAACATCTCCTACAGTTGGGCCATCGTGAAAGAGAGCCACTCTGTGCAAACGTTCACCGGGAAGACGTTCTCCTTGGTCATTCTGGACGCTGGTGTCTACATTGTCCACCTGAAAGCCACAAACATGCTGGGCACTTTGGCCGTGAACAAGACAATCGAGTTCATTGAGCCAGTGGGCGTCTTGAAGCTGGTGGCCTTTCCCAACCCTGTTGCCGTGAATGCTTCCATCAACGTAAGTGCCGCCATCTCCGCTGGGACCGGACTGGAATATACATGGTACCTAGAAAATGAGGTCCCCGTCACCACTGTTTTTTCAAGCATCACACACTTCTTCCAAAGCCCTGGGGCCAAAGAGGTCACTGTTGAAGCAGAAAACAAGTTGGGTTCCACCAACGCCACGCTTATGGTCTTCGTCCAGGAGCCAGTGACGGGCCTGCGGATCAGGACCCTGAGGCCAAACTGCACTTACATTGAGTCTGGCTCCGTGGTGAACTTCTCCGGAGAGCTTGAAAGCGGGTCTGACGTGTCCTGGGTGTGGAAGATGCCCAATGGGACCATATCCGGGCAAAGAGTGGCCCTGACATTCCCGACGCCCGGGTTCTCCTCCGTTTGCCTCAACGCCTCCAACGACGTCAGCTGGGAAGGCGCCTGCCACAACCTGACGGTGCAGGACGCGATCCGGGACCTGAGGCTGAGCGTGAGCAAAAGGGTGCTGGAACCCGGAGAGGAGGCCTCCTTCTCCATCGGGATGTCCTCCGGTTCCTCTGTGAGATACGAAGTGAGCATTGCCGGAAACCAGTCGATGGTCCTCAACGCTTCCAACTTCAGCTACACCTTCACCCGAGTGGGAGATTACGTGGTCCAAGTGACGGCTGAGAACTATGTCAGCGTGGTCCACACAGAGGTCCATATCGTGGTGTTGGAGGCAGTCCGTGGCTTGCGGCTGGTGGACTGCTGCGAGCAAGGCACTCCCACCGGGGTGGAAAGGCGCTTCGCGGCGGAGGTCGAGGCCGGCTCGCGGGTGTCGTACCAATGGCGCATCACCTTGACGGAAGACGAAGGCCATTCCCGAGTGGCCACCTTAGAAGGTCCCAGCATCTCCTACATGCCAGAGGTTGCCGGTCGACTTGACGTCCACCTCCAAGCTTCCAACCTCTTGGGTGGCCTGAACGTAACCGTCGTCATCCAAGTCCAAGACCTCATCACGCAGCTCTCCCTCCTGCCAGTCAAGCCCTTCGCCAATCGTACGACATCATTCACCGTGTCTGTGAGGCCTAATGCTCGGCAGGTTGGCTTCTTGTGGCGCTTTGGGGATGACTCTCCGGTTCTCAGGACCGATGTGGCTTCCGCCAGCCATACTTACCTGCAACCTGGAGATTACCTCGTGGAGGTGAACGCTACCAACCTCATCAGCTCCTCCTTCGCCCAGCTGACAGTCACGGTCCGAGTCCTGGAGTGCGAGGAGCCCGAAGCCGAGCTGGCGTTACCCGCGCAGGTGGTCATGAAGCGGTCACAGAAGAACTACCTGGAGGCCCAGATCAACCTGCGCGGCTGCACCAGCTACAAGACGGCCTACCTGTGGGAGATCTACCGAGCCCCGAGCTGCCTGCAAATGGGCAGCGCCGACAAGGTCCACCTCCCCCACGTGGATGCTACCCGGCCCCAGCTGGTCATTCCCAAACTGGCCCTGGACTTGGGCAACTACTGCTTCAAGTTCTTGGTCTCGTTTGGGGACACGCCGCTGTCCAAGAGCACCTTCGCCAACGTGACCGTCCTGCCCAACAAGCTGGTGCCCATCATCGAGGGGGGCTCTTACCGCGTGTGGTCCATCACCCGGGACTTGGTCCTGGATGGAGGCAAGTCCTACGACCCCAACTTGGAGGACGGGGAACAGACGCCGCTGCTGTACAGCTGGTCCTGCGTGTCTTCCTCCAAAGTAAGCGGTAGACATGTCCAAAAATCGTTTTGAATTGTATATCGGAATTATTTCGGATTGTTCTCGCTTTTTGATACACATTCCGAGACATTGTCTCACAGCGCAACCAGCAATGTAATTCGAACCATTGTTGGCCCATTCTCTAATTGTCTCTTAATGTTTCGTTAATTTTTTTCCCCCATGACATTTTTTAAAATATATTTTTAAAAATATTTTTTTTAAAAAATGTTTCTGCAACCTACCTTGAATGGGAGTTTAGCGCAGCCTAACATGGCCGCCGCTCCCCGGCCAATCAGAAGCTTCCACGATGGTCGCAAAGGTGGGGGCTAACGTCCTCTGCGTCTACATG
Organism: Anolis carolinensis; assembly: GCF_035594765.1. Classification (NCBI taxonomy): domain Eukaryota; kingdom Metazoa; phylum Chordata; class Lepidosauria; order Squamata; family Anolidae; genus Anolis; species Anolis carolinensis. The sequence goes on along the minus strand of NW_026943824.1, from coordinate 13,108,545 downwards.
GAAGATTGCCGTATGGCAGTGTGTAGCGATTGCGCATGCGCGTCCGCCATTTTAGAAACATTTAGAATCATTACGAATTTTCGGAAATATCCGAAATTTTTGGGCGAAAAAAATCGGAAATACTTTCTATATCGAAGCGCCAGCGCCCCCTACTTTAGAAACGAGAATTGAAACATTTTTTTCATCGATCGGACATGCCTAGTAAGCGGGCCTTTGGGCTTCCTTTGGGGCCGGAGAGTGTAACCCTTGACACCCTCCAGATAAAAACGGGGCTCCTTGGAGAGAACGGGTTCCCTCGAGACCAGATTTGAATGCAATCTCTCTTTCTCTCCCTCGTTCCCCCTTTTTTCCTCCTCAACGCAGAGCCCGTCGTCCAAATGTGCGCTCGACTTCAGCGCCAGGGGAGGCGTGGTGACCGTTTCCAGAGCCATATTGGAAGCAGATGTGGAGTATACCTTCGCCCTGTCCGTCTGGAAGGAGGCAATGAGCCCCGAATCCACCAACCAAACGGTTTGTATTGTGGCGCCTCCTCTCTCCTTTCCCTCTGAAACGAAAACTTGACTACATCAACTCAGTTGCAAGACGGATATGTCCGTTCAACATATACAGTTCAACTCAATCGCCAGATCTATGCATTAGGCCAGGGGTCATGGTGCCTCAGATTGTTGAGGGGCCGAATTATCATTTGAAAAAAACACACAAACAAATTCCTATGCTCACTGCACATGTCTTATTTGTAGTGCAAAAAAAAAACAAACAAACCCCACAACAATAATTTATTTATATATTTATTTGCTACATTTATACCCCACCCTCTCTCACCCTGAAAGGGACTCAGAGCGGCTTACAAGTTGTATGTACATACAATCTATATATATAAAAGAGTGATGGCATCAGGGCAGCAGACAAAACAACAAAACTACAGGCCCCCCCAACCTCGAAATTTGACAACACAACCCATCATCCACGGCTCTAGGTTGATACAACAAAAAGAAAAGAAAAATAAAGTCCTAATTAGAGGGAGAGGAATAATAGTTTTTATCCAATTGCTGCCAGTTAGAAGTCTAAGCTCCGCCCACTTGGTCTCCTAGCAACTGACTCAGCCCAGGGGACAGGCAGAGTTAGGCTTCACTTAGGCCACTTCCACAGATTATCTAAAGCCCCAGCTTCTGCCAACCCAGAAGTTCAAAAACATGCAAATGGGAGTAGATGAATAGGTACTGCTCCGGCAAGAAGGTAACGGTGCTCCATGCAGTCATGCCGGCCACATGACCTTGGAGGTGTCTATGGACAACACCGGCTCTTCGGCTTAGAAATGGAGATGAGCACCAACCCCCAGAGTCAGACACGACTGGACTTAATATCAGGGGAAAACCTTTACCCTTGACCTTAACTACCACCAATTCCTCAATACTTTATTTCCCAGACCACCAGACTTCGCCACAGCAACGCGTGGCCGGGCACAGCTAGTTTATTTATATATTTATTTGCTACATTTATACCCCACCCTCTCTCACCCTGAAGTGGACTCAGCGGCTTACAAGTTGTATGTACATACAATATATTATATTATTAGCATAGCACAATATTAACATTATATATTACTATATTTTACTATACCATTATACCGTAATATTATTAGTAATATTACATTTAATATATAATATATAATTAATATTGTTGTATTATAAAAAGGTAAAGGTTTCCCCTGACGTTAAGTCCAGTCGTGTCTGACTCTGGGGGTTGGTGCTCATCTCCATTTCTAAGCCGAAGAGCCGGCATTGTCCGTAGACACCTCCAAGGTCATGTGGCCGGCATGACTGCATGGAGCGCCATTACCTTCCCGCCGGAGCGGTACCTATTGATCTACTCACATTGGCATGTTTTTGTACTGCGAGGTTGGCAGGAGCTGTATTATTATTATTAGCTGCCCTGAGTCCCCTATTGGGTGAAAAGGGCGGGGTAGAAATACTGTAATAAATAAATATATAAATATCATATTGTATTACCTTATAATATTTATTATCAGTATTATATGTATACACAATATATTATGTTATTACCATATCATTTATTTACAATATTTCATTTACAGTATTGGTAAATGAAAAAACAATACAATATTTAAAAATAAAAATAATTTTAACCAACAGACTGTAAACTTATCAGGATTTCAGTGGGAAGTGTGGGCCTGCTTCTGGCCATTGAGATAATCAAGTAGGATTGTTGTTGTTGTGCCTTCAAATCATTTCAGACGTTGGGCGAGCCGAAGTCTAAACCTGAGGGCGGGGGCCAGGTAAATGGCCTTGGAGGGCCGCATCCGGCCCCCGGGCCTTAGTTTGGGGACCCCTGCATTAGGCTCTCCAGACCAATACATACAGAAATGTCTTTTCCAGTTGCCAGTAGTTAAAATGAGTTGTTAAAGCTCAAACGTGGTTTCAAATTCCGTAAGTATCATAAATTGTGTATATATCATCGTTCCTGCCTCGAAGGGGGTTGGACTGGATGGCCTTTGTGGTCCCTTCCAATTTACTGACTATATAAACAGAGGAGCCCCAGTGGCGCAGTGGGTTAAATCACTGAGCTGCTGAACTTGCTGACTGAAAGGTTTGTGGTTCGAATCCGGGGAGCGGGGTGAGCTCCCGCTGTTAGCTCCAGCTTCTGCCAACCTAGCAGTTCGAAAACATGCAAATGTGGGTACCGTTCTGGCGGGAAGGTAGCAGTGCTCCATGCAGTCATGCTGGCTACATAACTTTGGAGGTGTCTATGGACAACGCCGGCTCTTTGGAACAGGCGCCCCCAGTGGCGCAGTGGGTTAAACCACTGAGCTTTTGAACTTGCTGACTGAAAGGTTTGTGGTTCAAATCCGGGGAGCAGGGTGAGCTCCTGCTGTTAGCTCCAGCTTCTGCCAACCTAGCTGTTTGAAAACATGCAAATGTGAGTAGGTCAATAGGTACCGTTCCGGCGGGAAGGCAGCAGAGCTCCATGCAGTCATGCCAACTACATAACCTTGGAGGTGTCTATGGACAACGCCGGCTCTTTGGAACAGGAGCCCCCAGTGGCGCAGTGGGTTAAACCACTGAACTGCTGAACTTGCTGACTGAAAAATTGGCGGTTCCAATCCGGGGAGCGAGGTGAGCTCCCGCAATTAGCTCCAGCTTCTGCCAAACTAGCAGTTTGAAAACATGCAAATGTGAGTAGATCAATAGGTACCGCTCCAGCGGGAAGGCAATGGCGCTCTATCCAGTCATGCCGGCTACATAACCTTGGAGGTGCCTATGGACAATGCCGGCTCATTGGCTTAGAAATGGAGATGGACACATCAGGGGAAAACCTTTACCTTTACCTGCTTGGAAAGTCGTTGTTATGCTCCAGAAACTTCGTCTTTGTGGCACAAACTATGCTGAATGGGTTGAGACTCTATGAGATATTCATTGGAAAACTATAGCAAAATGTGCAAAAACAAAAAACAAAGTTTGCTCATGGCTGGTATAGAAGTTGAATTCTTCCCATAGGCGGCTTTTCCCGTTTTCCTTTCCTTTTCCAGCCTCTCTCTCGCTTCTTCTCCCCCTCCTTCCTTCCTTCCTTCCATGAAAACGCCTTTTCATGAGCCTGAAAACAAACCCGCAGCCAAGGAACCTTCTGGTTTCCATCACCAGCCGTTGCTCCAGGAGACACTTGGCCGCGGCAGAAGGAGGCCCAGATTGTCTGCAAGTGGAAACTCTGACCGCCTTGATCTTTTTTTCTTCTCCTTCTTCTTTCCCTTTTTTTTTTTTTGGAAGGAAAAGGGTGGGGAAGAAAGAAGAAGAAAGAAAAGAATCCCGAGTCAAATTGATAGTCTTTCAAGGACATTCCGTACTTGTATCTAGCTTTGCAGGCAGGAATGCCAAGCGAGGATTTTACTGCGGCTGGGAATTTGCAAAAGGCTGGAGGAGCCGACAGAGAAGGATGGAGATAGAGATATATATTTCTTTTAACTCCCTGCCACGTCATATGGCACCTTCGTTGCTCCTCCAAAATAATAGTTCTTAGGGAAGGATGGGATGGGTTTCAAAGGGAATTTTGTCACAGTTGCAGCAACATAATTGGGGATGGTTACCGTTTAATAGTGATTAATAATAATAATAATAACTAAACATGAGGAAAGTGAGGGATACTGATAACAATAATAACATAATAATAATAATAACTAAACATGAGGAAAGTGGGGGATACTAATAACAATAACATAATAATAATAACAACTAAGCATGAGAAAAGTGGGGGATACTAATAACAATAATAAAATAATAATAATAAATTAATAATAATGATAATAAACATAAGGAAAGTGGGGATAATAATAATAACTGCAACAACAATAAAGTATTATTAGTAATAAATTAATAATAAAAATGAATAATAAATATGAGGAAAGTGGGGGATAATAACAACAACAATAATAATGTCGGAACACAGGCGCCTTAAAGAGCCACACACACAATACTCAGTCTTAACAAAAGTTTTATTGAAACTCAAAAACAGGTTCAGAGACACTTAAATGCAGTGTCTCTGACCAAAAACTCAAAGTCTTTGCCCAAACTGGGCTAAAAAGGCAAAACGGAAAATAATCCGGATTAAATGGATGGATAATCCGGATTAAAACATAGTCAATGGAATTGGCAGCAAACAGCGCTGGAACAGGCTTCCTGGAAGTTAGCGCTGCACACCGAAGTAAACAAAACCAATAAAAGTTCAACAAAATAGCAAAATGGAGGTCCAAACTAACATCGTCCCAAAGTTGTTTACACAAGCCGTAGTTAAGTCAAGCCAGGAGCCAGGAACAAAGGAAAGCCGCACTCTCAATAGCCAATCCAAAGGTAGTTTACCAAAGTGGGTAACAGAAGCCGAAGTCAAGTAAATCCAAAGCCAGGAAGGGAGAAAGCTGCGCCTACGAAAAGCCAGTCCAAAGGTCGTTACCGAAGGTCATCAAACAAAGCCAAAGTCGCCAGTCCAAAGGTCCAGGAAAGGAGAAAAGCACACTCACAATAGTCCAGTCCAAATCCAAGAATCACAGGAACCAGGAACGCCAAGCTGTAGAGCCAGGACCCAAAACCCAACAGGAAAAACAAGCAGGGACAAACCTACACCAAAACGACACTTTGCCTTCTGCAAAGGATCCCCATTTCAGACCCTACTTTTAACTTACACATCATTATCTGAAGATGAGCTGGCCTCCACCCCATCGTCATCCCCCACACCTGTTCCTGTCATCACACGTGAACCCCGCCTATCATCCCTCCATCTCCTATCAAAACTTAGGTCTCCCCATGCCCCGGGTGTATCAGCTGTTTGGCAGTCTTCCTGTCCCGAAAACCCCACAAATGTATCACCAGAAGTTGGCTCTGCAAACACATCCGTCATTTCTTGTACCCTATTCCAGTCCGATGTGCCCTCCACATTTTCATCGCTCTCAGACCCATCATCCCCAGAGAAACCCAAAAACGACTCCTCCTCTGTGGGAGCAGTAAGTATATCCCAGAGCTTCTTCCTCTCCCATTCCTCATCTGATTCCTGCTCCCGAGTAACCCTTTTAGTTCCTCTATTCACATCCATCCCGTCTCCTTCTTCAATCATTGACTCCTCATCACTTGAAAACCCTTCAAACGTATCTTCCTCAGAAGGTGCCATAAGTACAGTAGAGTCTCACTTATCCAACGTAAACGGGCCGGCAGAACGTTGGATAAGTGAATACGTTGGATAATAAGGAGAGATAAAGAAAAAGCCTGTTAAACATCAAAATAGGTTATGATTTTATAAATGAAGCACCAAAACATCATGTTATACAATAAATTTGACAGAGAAAGTAGTTCATTACACATTAATGCTATGTAGTAATTACTGTATTTACGAATTTAGCACCAAAATATCACAATGCATTGAAAACATTGACTACAAAACTGCCTTGGATAATCCAGAACGTTAGATAAGTGAGCGTTGGATAAGTGAGACTCTACTGTATCTCCCGGATCCGTTTCCTTTGTTGTTCCTCATCTGGCACCTGCTCAAGATTACCCCTTTTCCTCCTACTAGTACTTCTACTACCATTTGTAATATTGCCAGGAGACTCAACTACAACAAACAAAGTATTGATAATAATAAATTAATAATAAACATGAGGAAAGTGGGGGATAATAATAATACCATATTAATAATAATTAATACAATAATAATAATAAATATAATGAGGCAAGTTGGATGTCATAATAAACATGATGAGGAGGGTGAGTCCGGTGGCCTAGGGGATAAAAGCCTTGTGACTTGAAGGTTGGGTTGCTGACCTGAAGGTTGCCTGGTTCAAATCCCACCCGGGGAGAGTGCGGATGAGCTCCCTGTTTCAGCTCCAGCTCCATGCAGGGACATGAGAGAAGCCTCCCACAAGGATGGTAAAACATCAAAACATCCGGGCGTCCCCTGGGCAACGTCCTTGCAGACGGCCAATTCTCTCACTCCAGAACCAACTCTGGTTGCTCCTGACACGAAAAAAAAATCATAATCGTGATGATGAGGAAATTGGGATAAATAATTGAGGAGGACTGAGGTGACAGGGATGGAATCCTTTTCTATCCCACCGCTGCCACCAATTGAGGAGAGCCCAATTTGTGGTACTCAACTCAGGCAGGGGGAAATCTTTTTTGAATCCCACCACTGCCTCCAATTGAGGAGATGTGCACGCGTATGAGAGGGAGGGGTGGAGGATGTGTGAATGTATGACAGGGATGATTTAGTGGATAAGGAAGGATAACGGAACTGATTGGGTTTAAATGAGTAAAGATGGTAACTTATATAGGAAAGTACGGTAACTTATATAGATAGGTACGGTAACTGCCACCAACGTGAGGTAACAGGCTTACAGAGAGGCAAGGAGACTTATCTTTATGAACAATAACAAAATTCAAGTTTATTTTTGGTACATAAGCGTATGGTTTCAATCAGTAAACGTTCCGGATCTTAAGTTACAATGTAGTCTTTCTTGAATGGATATTTCTTAAATAACTTCTCTTCAACACAGTATACTAAACTCCCCCGGTCAGCTTATATTCCCAGCCTTTCCCCTGAGTGACCATAAGCTGCCGTCCTTAGCTGATTTCTCCAGCTCCTAATCTTTCCAAAACCTAACCGCAACTGTCCTTTTTAAACCCTCACAGCAACTGAACTTTTTAAAAGGGAATCTGCTCCAACTGTCATCTTAGCCACGCCCCTTTTTCCTCCAGAGAGAGGTTACGTTGCCATGGCAACCCGCTGAACACAGCTGGCTTCCATGTGAGACCTGTCTTCATCAATACATAACTCCCCTTTTTCCTTTTAATAAACAAATAAAATCATATCAATAATTCCCATTAACTCATAACATCCTTACAATAATAATAATAATAATAATAATAATAATAATAATAATAATAATAATAATAATACAAACACCATGATGATGATGGTGATGATGATTTGATGAAGATGATGATGATTTGAGGATTTTGGATCAGGGAGATCCAACCTGAACTCTTTGGGTCCTAATGTCAAGGAGAATGCAATGGAAATGGATGGGGATGCAATGGCAGATAAGGATAGAAGATTTTCTACTTGGAGCTGAATGCTTTCTCCTTCCTCCTTCCTTCCAGGTCTTCCTGAAGAGAGGCACCGTCCCCATCGTGTCCTTGGAGTGTGTCTCCTGCAAAGCCCAATCCGTCTACGCCGTCAGCCGCAGCTCCTACGTCTACTTGGAAGGCACCTGTCTCAATTGCCAGAACAACTCCAAAATGGGGGTGAGGGTCCGATCGATGCTTCTGCAGAGAAACAGAACAATCACAGAATGCGTTCCCAGTTTGAAAGTGCTATTTCCTTTTTAACTGTGCGGTCCTTTCTTAGAACAGGAGTCGCTGATGGCACAGCGGGTTAAACCGCTAAGCTGCTGAACTTGCTGGCTAAAAGGTCGGCGGTTCAAATCTGAGGAGCGGGGTGAGCTCCCGCTGTAAGCCCCAGCTTCTGCCAACCTAGCTGTTCAAAAACATGCAAATGTGAGTAGATCAATAGGTACCGCTCTGGGGGGAAGGTAACGGCGCTCCAGCTACATAACCTTGGAGACGTGTACATTTCTAAGCTCTTCGGGTTAGAAATGGAGATGAGCACCGACCCCCAGAGTCAGACATGATTGGACTTAATGTCAGGGGAAAACCTTTACCTTTTATTTATTACAGTAGAGTCTCACTTATCCAACGTAAACGGGCCGGCAGAACGTTGGATAAGTGAATATGTTGGATAATAAGGAGAGATTAAGGAAAAGCCTATTAAATATCAAATTAGGTTATGATTTTACAAATTAAGCACCAAAACGTCATGTTATACAAAAAATTTGACAGAAAAAGTAGTTCAATACGCAGTAATGCTACGTAGTAATTACTATATTTATGAATTTAGCACCAAAATATCACAATGTATTGAAAACATTGACTACAAAAATGCGTTGGATAATCCAGAACATTGGATAAGCGAGTGTTGAATAAGTGAGACTCTACTGTATTATTATTATTGACACAAAGACATAGTATGACTCAGCAAACGAGATCTATATGCTGGATTTCGTATCACAAAATCACAAGTCGATTATTATTACAGTAGAGTCTCACTTATTCAACATAAACGGGCTGGCAGAATGTTGGATAAGCGAATATGTTGGATAATAAGGAGAGATTAAGGAGAAGCCTATTAAACACCAAATTAGGTTATGATTTTACAAATTAAGCACCAAAACGTCATGTTATACAAAAAATTTGACAGAAAAAGTAGTTCAATATGCAGTAATGCTACGTAGTAATTACTATATTTATGAGACTCTACTGTATTATTATTATTGACACAAAGACATAGTATGACTCAGCAAACGAGATCTATATGCTGGATTTCGTATCACAAAATCACAAGTCGATTATTATTATTATTATTATTGCTGTTGTTGTTAATAATATATTTATTATTATTTACAGATTTACAGGCAGGCAATAAATTATTATTATATTTATTATTATTTACAAGCAGGTAATAATTTATTTTTATTTTTATGTACCTTTACTTTTACCTGCTTGGAAAGTCGTCGTTAAACTCCAGAAACTTTGTCTTTGTGGCACAAACTATGTTGAATGGGTTGAGACTCTATGAGATATTCATTGGAAAACTACAGCATAATATTTGTCAGCATGATGTCCTGCAAAAAACAATATTTTTGCAGTTCAATAAAAATGTCCCGTGTTTTAATGATCAAGTTACATAATGTTCTCTTGGGCTTCCCTTCTTGGCCTCCTTGCAGAAGTGGGCGGCCCAGAGCTTCAAGAACAAGACGCTGCCCTTGGACCGGAGCACCACCTCCACGGGCGACGCGGGCATGAACCTGGTGCTGCGTCCGTGGGCCCTCAAGGACGGCGAGGGCTACACCTTCACGCTGCGCATCACCGACCTGGCCTCTGGCGAGACCGGCTTTGCCTCCATGGACCTCCTCCCCAACCAGCCTCCCTTCGGAGGGTCCTGCTGGCTCTCCCCCATGGGGCCCCTCCAGGCGCTGACCGCCAAGGTCCACTTCGAGTGCACAGGTCAGTTAGCCAGCTACATCATTTGGAACTGGTGCATGCTTTTGAGTAGATTATCACACGACACTGTTACTGCGCTGCTATCCCATTTTATTTATTATTTATTTATTTACAGTATTTATATTCCGCCCTTCTCACCCCGAAGGGGACTCAGGGCGGATTACAATGAACACATATAGGGCAAACATTCAATGCCAACAGACAAACAACATACAGTATAGACAGACACAGAGGCATTTAACATTTTTCCAGCTTCATGATTCCAGCCACAGGGGGAGCTGTTGCTTCACCGTCCACTAGTGGCTGTACTTCCTCATTCCTTTCCTTGTGTTTTTCTGGCAGTTTTATGGTGTTGTAAATTAGTTAAATTAGCCTCCCGCATAAAGCGTACCTAAATTTCCCTACTTGACAAATGCAACTGTCTTTCGGGGCTGCATAGGTCAACAGCAAGCCGGGCTATTTAATGGTCGGGGGCTTAACCCCACCCGGGCTTTGAACTCATGATTTATTGCAGCTGGTTACTAGCCAGCTGCGCCACAGCCCGGCCCCATGGGCATGTTCCAGAAGCATTCACTCCTGACGTTTTGCCCATATCAATGAAAGGCATCTTCAGAGGTTGTGAGGTCTGTTGGAAACCAGTCAAGTGTGGTTTATATATCTGTGGAATAATGTCCAGGGTGGGAGAAAGAACCCTTGTCTGCCTGAGGCAAGTGTGAATATTACAATTGGCCAGCTTGCGCAGCATTGAATAGCCTTGCAGCTTCAAAGCCTGGCTGCTTCCTGAATCCTTTGTTGGGATGTGTTACCTGTCCCTGATTGTTTTTGTCTGGAATTCCTGCCTTCTAAATCCTATCGCTACCTCTTGCGGAATCGCAGGACTGACTTTTAGGGAGGTCTTTGATAAACTACACATCCCAGAGTTCCATAACAGCGAGAGATAGGATTTAAAATAGGATGGCAGTGCATTAAAGCATCATGTGATAATCTCCAAAGGGCCGGGCTGTGCTGCAGGCTGGTGAGCTGCCAACTGCAACAAATCACTCTTGACCAAGAGGTCATGAGTTCGAGGCCAGCTCGGAGCTAGCATTTGTCTCTGTCTCTGTTCTATGTTAAGGCATTGAATGTTTGCCTTATATGTGTGCAAATGTGATCCGCTCTTGAGTCCCCTTTGGGGTGAGAAGGGCAGAATATAAATACTGTAAATAAATAAATAAATGTACGAGGGTTATCCAGAAAGTAGATTACATTTTGGAATTATAGGAGAAAACATTTACCGTATGCAGTTGAAAGCCAGACCCAAATACCACTTCCCAACATAGTCACCATTCAAATCTAGGCACTTATCATAGCAATGAATGAGCTTGGCAACTCCCTCCCCACAAAACTCTGCCGCTTGCGTTCTCAACCAGCCGGTCACCCCTTTGTGCAGATGCGATCCAGGACAAGCGTGGGGGAAAGTAGAGTGCGGGGATTTTGCACGGCGGATGAGGAAACAACATTTACCATATGCAATTGAAAGCCACACCCAAATATCACTTCTCAACATAGTCGCCATTCAAATCTAGGCACTTACCATAGCGATTAATGAGCTTGGCAACTCCTTCCCCACAAAATTCTGCCGCTTGCGTCCTCAACCAGCCAGTCACCCAGGCGATCCAGGATGAGCATGGGGAAAAGTTGAACTGAGGATTTTGCATGGCGGATGAGCAAACGACTCCCACCCAGAAGACTCCAAAACTTGTGTAACCCGTCGTGTGGGGCCAGGTGTCCCCATGGAACAGCAAAACCCCGGCACTCAATTTTCCCCCACGCTCGTTCTGGATCGCAGCTCCGGGAGGGGTGACCAGGTGATTGAGGACGCAAATGGCAGAGTTTTGTGGGGAAGGAGTTGCCAAGCTTAATAATCGCAATGATAAGTGCCTATATTTGAATGGCGACTGTGTTGAGAAGTGGTATTTGGGTGTGGCTTTCAACTGCATACGGTAAATGTTTTCTCCTATACTTTGTTCATTTTTAATTCCAAAACGTAATCTACTTTCTGGATAACCCTCATATTACGATCCTATTCCTGTAGTATTCTGTGTTTTGATATATACATTTTGTTGTATGTATGTTGTGCATCAAAACATATCAACATAACACCCTCAAGCCATTAGGAGAGGCAGGTAACAAATATTATTATTATTATTATTATTGCTACTACTATAAACCACTTGAGCATATTCTGTATATATCATGCTACACTAATTACAGCAGTTAACTACACTATAACACTAACTACAGCAATTGTCAGAAAACACATGAAAGATGATAATAATAACAATAACAACAATAACAACACACCAGACCTCACAGTTGTGGAAAATAAAAAAGTTTGGATTATTGATGTCGCCATACCAGGTGACAGTCAAATTGACGAAAAACAACAGGATAAACTCAGGACCTCATAATCGAACTGCAACGGCTCTGGCAGAAACCAGTGCAGGTGGTCCCGGTGGTGATGGGCACACTGGGTGCCGTGCCAAAAGATCTCAGCCGGCATTTGGAAACAATAGACATTGACAAAATTATGATCTGCCAACTGTAAAAGGCCACCCGACTGGGATCTGCACGCATCATCCGAAAATAGATCACACAATCCTAGACACTTGGGAAGTGTTCGACTTGTGATTTTGTGATACGAAATCCAGCATATAGATCTCATTTGCTGTGTCATACTATGTGTTTATGTCAATAACAACAATAATAATTTTTTTCCTACCCGCCTCTCCTCGTGGCTCAAGGCGGGTTACAGATAAGGATGTAGAGGGCCGGGCTGTGGCGCAGCTGGCTAGTAACCAGCTGCAATAAATCACTATTAACCGAGAGGTCATGAGTTCAAAGCCCGGGTCGGGTTAAGCCCCCGACCATTAAATAGCCCGGCTTTCTGTTGACCTATGCAGCCCCGAAAGACAGTTGCATCTGTCAAGTAGGGAAATTTAGGTATGCTTTATGCGGGGAGGCTAATTTAACTAATTTACAACATCATAAAACTGCCAGCAAAACACGAGGAATGGAATGAGGAAGTACAGCCAGTAGTGGACAGTGAAGCAACAGCTCCCCCTGTGGCTGGAATCGTGAAGCTGGAAAAAATGTTAAATGCCTCTTTGTCTGTCTATATATGTTGTTTGTCTGTTGGCATTGAATGTTTTCCATATATGTGTTCATTGTAATCCGCCCTGAGTCCCGTTCGGGGTGAGAAAGAAGGGCGGAAAATAAATACTGTAAATAAATAAATAAATAGAGACCAAGATCACTCTCTCATGTGAACTGGTCTTCGGTCAGTTGATGTAATGTTTAGATTTATTAACCAATTAATGAATAAACTGCAAAAGATGCTAATAGAGGGATGCTGTGAGCCAATGAAATATTCAAATGCCACACTTTCCTTACAATAATGTCCCAGTCCGTAGGACTGGAGAAATAGGTAAATAATCATTATATAACTCCGACAGATGGCCATCTTAACTTCATAGTGTGGCTACTTTTGAGGGACAGATTGAGTCTGCAATAGGAAAAGGGAAACAAGGGAAGTTGGGCTCATATTTGCAAAGTGGGTCGTCCCTAACAGAGTGCATCTTTCTTTGCCCGCAAGGATGGCGGGACACTGAGAATGAAGGCACACCCTTGGTGTACGTCTTGCTGGCCACGCGATGTCGATCTGGACACTGCGAGGAGTTTTGGGTCTACAAAGGGAGCCATGCTGAACATGCTGCGTTCCTGCCGCCTGGCTTCCAGGAGAACGGCGCCTCGGTCTCCGTTTCCGTCTTGGTCCAGGACCAGCTTGGTGCCACTGTGGTGGCCTTCAACAGGTGAGGGACTTCCTTCCCATGGAGTTTTTCAAGCTTTCCATATATGGCAATATTTGGCATCTATAGCAGAGCAGAGTGCAGCAGAAACATGCTGCGTCCATAACTCTGTAGGACTATTTACTATCTATAGCAGAGAAGAGTGCAGCGGAAACATGCTGGGCCCATAACCCTATAGGACTATTATCTATAGCAGAGTGCAGCGGAAACATGCTGGGCCCATAACCCTGTAGGACTATTATCTATAGCAGAGCAGAGTGCAGCGGAAACATGCTGGGCCCATAACCCTATAGGACTATTATCTATAGCAGAGTGCAGCAGAAACATGCTGGGCCCATAACCCTATAGGACTATTATCTATAGCAGAGTGCAGCAGAAACATGCTGGGCCCATAACCCTGTAGGACTATTATCTATAGCAGAGAAGAGTGCAGCGGAAACATGCTGCGTCCATAACCATGTAGGACTATTTAGTATCTATAGCAGAGAAGAGTGCAGCGGAAACATGCTGGGCCCATAACCCTATAGGACTATTATCTATAGCAGAGTGCAGCGGAAACATGCTGGGCCCATAACCCTGTAGGACTATTGTCTATAGCAGAGCAGAGTGCAGCGGCAACATGCTGGGCCCATAACCCTGTAGGACTATTTATTATCTATAGCAGAGAAGAGTGCAGTGGAAACATGCTGGGACCATAACCCTATAGGACTATTTAGTATCTATAGCAGAGCAGAGTGCAGCGGAAACATGCTGGGACCATAACCCTATAGGACTATTTAGTATCTATAGCAGAGCAGAGTGCAGCGGAAACATGCTGGGCCCATAACCCTGTAGGACTATTTAGTATCTATGGCATAGCAGAGTGCAGCGGGAACATGCTGGGCCCATAACCCTGTAGGACTATTTACTATCTATAGCAAAGAAGAGTGCAGCAGCAACATGCTGGGCCCATAACCCTATAGGACTATTTAGTATCTATAGTTCCTGGTATATCAGGGGTGAAGGTTGCCATGGTGCTCCTTTTCTTCATGCAAGGAGTGTGTGTTGTTGCAAACATAACTCTGACGGTTCTCTTTCTTTCCAGCTCCCTGGCCATCACACTGCCCGTCGTTCCTGAGGGCTTTGGCAGCCTCCCGCAGTGGCTTTCTAACCAGACCAAGGTGGTCCTGCAGGGCCTGGTGAAGCAGGGGGACCCCCAGCAGGTCATTGAGTTCACCTTGGCCCTCATCACCATCTTGAACGAGGTAGGAAGAAGCCACCCAGCCTCTCCTGGCGCAGGTTAGCCTTTGGCTTCTCAAGTACCCGAAATAATACCAGGATACCTATGTTTCCCCCTTTCCGGCCAAAGTATGAGGGCTCCATGCATTCCCAACCAGAGATTGAGGGTGACGACCGGCTCCGGGCCTGGATGCGGAGGAACATTACGGAGACGCTGGTCTCCTTGAATGTCAACACAGTGGACGACATCCAGCAAATTGCCGCCGTCTTGGCCCAGTGCACGGTAGGACTTTTCCCGGCCTTATTCTAATTAGATTTATTCTAGTTTCGTCCCTCACAAATTGTTATAATATATTTTCTCCATCGTGGTCGCTGTGAAATCGCATTTTAAACATGAAATCTCCATGTTGGATGATATTTCATAACTCCAACAAATTGAATTTTGCCAGAGATCTCAGTCCTACTGGAGACATTGCCATGATCACCATACCATCAGTATAAAGCAAGATGTTCATAGTTCTGGGTAGAACTGTAGTGCCATGTAGATTGTCAGAGGATAATTTGACACAAAGACAGAGTATGACACAGCAAACGAGATCTATATGCTGGATTTTGTATCACAAAATCACAAGTCGAACCACTTCTCAAGTGTTTAGAACTGTGTGATGTATTATTATTATTATTATTATTATTATTATTATTATAAAAATATCTGCAAGAATCAAAACTGCAACTGTGGAGTGCCAAGCCCTGGAAGAGGCAAGATAAGGAGCCCAAGAAGATAACAGCCCAAGAAATGGGACGTCTAGGGCACTGGCTCCTAAACTGTGGGTCCCAACCCCAAATGGAATCTCCTTGACTCAATGTCGGGGTCTTGAAAAATTTGGCAACTGTGAAAAGTTTTGATCAATACCTATTTTCTATTCCTGGAGTTACACGAAGAAGCTCTAGGTTGACTTGTGTTGTGTTGCTCTGCTTTGCACAGGTGGCCAACAAGGCCTTTGTGTGCCGGGACTGCCTGAAGAAGACCTTGGAGAAGCTGGAGAGCATGATGGACATCCTTCAGGGAGAGACCATGCAGGGCACCATGACACCCACCGCCATCGCCGACAACATCCTCAACATCATGGGTGAGTCTCGGGGAGGCGGCACTCTCTCGGCCTCGGAGGAAAGCCAGAGCAGCCCTCCTCTGAACACATCTTGACTTCTTTGGGGTTCTCTTCTCACTCCGGAATTCTGGGATTCAGAGGCTAAAAGGCCATGTGTCGGGTGAGATTGGGATGATGTCTTCCTGCCTGACAGAATGGGGCAGGACTAGATGTCCTTTGGGGGTCTCTTCCCATTCTGTGATTCTATGATCTAGAGCAGTGGTCCCCAAACTAAGGCCCGGGGGCCGGATGCGGCCCATTGAAGCCATTTATCCTGCCCCCATGGCACAAGGGCAGAAGGGGGTTGGGCTAAATGACCCAAGGGGTCTCTTCTCTTAAAGCTATTATTATTATTATTATTATTATTATTATTATTATTATTATTATTATTATTATTATTATTATTATTAGAAACATAACAAGATGAGTCCACAGCAGACACTCTGCTGGTTGTTGTATTGGATCATACGTCGGACACTTCCCAAGTGTCTAGGACTGTGTGATGCATCGGTGAATAATACGTGCAGATCCCAGTAAGGTGGCCTTCTGTAGCTGGCAGATGGTAATTTTGTTAGCGCTGATTGTGTTTAAGTGCAGGCCAAGGTCTTTAGGCACTGCACCCAGTGTGCTGATCACCACTGGGACCACCTTGACTGGCTTGTGCCAGAGTCTTTGTAATTCAATCTTTAAATCCTCATATCGTGTCAGCTTTTCCAGTTGTTTCTCCTCAATCCTGCTGTCCCCTGGGATTGCAACATCGACAATCCATACTTTGTTTTTTAACACAATTGTGAGGTCAGGAGTATTGTGTTCCAAAACCCTGTATTATTATTATTATTATTATTATTATTATTATTAACATTGAGGCTGGGTGGCCATCTGTCAGGGGTGCTGTGCTTGTGCTTTCGGTGCATAAAGGCAGAAGGGGGTTGGACTAAATGGCCCAAGGGGTCTCTTCCAACCCTCTTTATTATTGTTGTTGTTGTTATTAATTATTATTATTGCTCGGTGGCCAACTATAGTCCAGCCCTCCAACGGTCTGAAGGATCGTGAACTGGCCCCATGTTTAAAAAGTTAGGGGACTCCTGATCTCACAATTGTGTTAAAAAACAAAGTATGGATTGTTGATGTTGCAATCCCAGGTGACAGAAGGATTGAGGAGAAAGAAAAGCTGACACGATATGAGGATTTAAAGATCAAATTACAAAGACTCTGGCACAAGCCAGTCAAGGTGGTCCCAGTGGTGATCGGCACACTGGGTACAGTGCCTAAAGACCTTGGCCTGCACTTAAACAAAATCGGCGCTGACAAAATCCCCACCTGCCAGCTGCAGAAGGCCACCTTACTGGGATCTGCATGCATTATTCGCCGATACATCACACAGTCCTAGACACTTGGGAAGTGTCCGACGTATGATCCAATACAACAACCAGCAGTGTCTGCTGTGGACTCATCTTGTTGTGTTTCTAATAATAATAACAACAATAATAATCTGGCAGAAACCAGTGCGGGTGGTCCTGGTGGTGATGGGCACACGGGGTGCCGTGCCAAAAGATCTCAGCCAGCATTTGGAAACAATAGACATTGACAAAATTACGATCTGCCAACTGCAAAAGGCCACCCTGCTGGGATCTGCGCGTATCATCCGAAAATACATCACACAGTCCTAGACACTTGGGAAGTGTTCGATTTGTGATTTTGTGATATGAAATCCAGCATATCTATCTTGTTTGCTGTGTCATAAAATAATAATAATAATAATAATAATAATAATAATAATAATAATAATAATAATAATAGCTTTAAGAGAAGAAGAGACCCTTGGGTCATTTAGCCCAACCCCCTTCTGCCCTTGTGCCGTGGGGGCCGGATAAATGGCTTCGGTGGGCCGCTTGTGGCCCCCGGGCCTTAGTTTGTGGACCCCTGATCTAGAGGCTGGGTGGCCATCTCTCAGGAGTGCTTTCATTGTGCTTTTCCTGGACTGGATGCCCTTTGGGTGTCTCTTCCCTCTCTACGTTTCTGTGACTCGTTTCTATGACGCTTGCGTGGCCGGTGCAGCCTTGACCACGGCCTTTCCCGCTTGCCTTCCCAGGGGACCTGATCCACCTGGTCAACACGGCCTCTCGGGAGCTGGTCCCTCAGGAGCTGGGCAGTGGCCAGAGCCCCGTGGAGGTGGCTTCCAAAGCCTACGCGCTTTCCTCCGACCTGATGCGCATCCTGATGAGGTCCCGGGTGCTGAACGAGGAGCCTTTGGAGCTGGCCGGCACCAACATCACGGCCACCGGGAAGCGGGCCGACCCGCTGGGGCTCCTGTGCTACGACCAGGACGACCCCGAGTGCCAGTTCTCCCTCCCGCCGGCTTTCAACACCACCTTCTCCGACCTCTCGGACGTGGTCCAGGTCATGATCCGCGTGGACTACAACCCCTTTCCCTTCGGCTTCGTGGCCAACCACAGCGTCTCCTCGGAAGTGGCCTCCTTGGAGTTCCAGAGCCACAACGGGACCGAGATCCCGGTGGGCGCCTTGGAGCCGGAGAAGGCCATCACCGTCATGGTGGCCGACCCCCGGGAGAAGGACATCACCGCCGGGACTGTCGTCATCGAGGAAGCGGGTTCAGTGAGTGCGGCCCTGAGGGTCGAGAGCAGGGACCCCGAGGCCGGGCTCTACTTCCAAGTCACCTTCAGCGTCCTCAACGGTAGGTGCACGTCTCCGAGTTACACAAAAAACGATCCTATTTCAACTTGCATACAAATTTAACTTAAGAACAAACCTACGGATCCTTCATAACTTGTGCTCATATATAACTTCAGGAGACTAAATTATGGATTCCAATACGAACCATAGATTAGTAAGTACAGTAGAGTCTCATTTATCCAACACTTGCTTATCCAACGTTCTGGATTATCCAACGCATTTTTGTAGTCAACGTTTTCAATACATCATGATATTTTGGTGCTAAATTCGTAAATCCAACATAAACGGGCCGGCAGAATGTTGGATAAGCGAATATGTTGGATAATAAGGAGGCATTAAGGAAAAGCCTACTAAACATCAAATTAGGTTATGATTTTACAAATTAAGCACCAAAACATCATGTTAGACAACAAATTTGACAGAAAAAGTAGTTCAATACACAGTAATGCTATGTAGTAATTACTGTATTTACGAATTTAGCACACAAATTTCACGATGTATTAAAAACAATGACTACAAAAATGCGTTGGATAATCCAGAATGTTGGATAAGCGAGACTCTATTGACTTACCTATCTCCATTTTGTTATTTTCCATTTGAGCAGACCCACTGAATCAATGGAATCAACGTATTGTGTAATACAGTATTATTATTATGTTTATTTTTACTTTGCTTCAGCAGACTTCAGCAGGAGTACTCAAACAGAAACTTAGAAAACTTCCAGGATATTTTAAATCCAAAATCAAAGCTGGACTTGAAGCAGGAATAAGAGAATTTAGGCTTAGTTTCTCACTTTAACGCAACGTTGCTTGAACTGACCTTAATGTAATCAACTTGTTTAACAGATACCCATGAAATCATTCTGTTTCCCATGAATTTCCTTCCCAAATTTCCCGTGTAATCTCTCTGAACGACGCAATCTATTTTCGGTTCTGATTTGTAAACACTTCTGTTGATCTCCATAGCTGCAGGTGGGTCCTTGTCACTCAGCTCTTCACTCAATTTCTTATCTGCTGTTGCTACTTTTGATTCTCCTGAATGCCCTTGAGGTCCTGCACTTTCCGAGCCAGTTTTCTCACAGAGAGAAGAGAATCATCATTTCCCAGACTTGAGGGCTGGGAAATCACTTTGAGCCACAAGAAAGCTCCACAATCCCCTCTGAATCATCCACAGGAAAGCTCACAATCCTTTCTAAATCATCAGTTAAACCATCAGTCTCTGGTGGCTGATCTATAACATGGATCTCGATATGATCCATGTATAGGTTTAGACTTATACATGAGTATATACAGTCAGTGTTGATGTACTAATTGGCTGTTGATTGAGTGGTCAGTGAGTCCCCTTTGGGGAGACAAAGTGGGGTATACATGTAATAATAATAATAATAATAATAATAATAATAATAATAATAATAGGTCTCCATTTTAGTAGGTCTACTGAATCAATCGGATCAATGTACTATACATACCTGTATTACGATGCGCTGATTCATCGGTAAGCAGCCTCTCTCACCTCCTCTTCCTCCCTTTGATCAGATCGCTATGTCTCCAGCGAGCAGCAGCCGTCCATCGCCGTCTGCTTCTTCCCTGCGCCCGAGCCTGGCATTGTGCCAAACTGCACCGACACCAAGGAGATCTACCTGGAGGACATGAACCGCAGGCCTGAAGGGGACCACCGGCAATACACCTTCTTTGTCTCCCCCGTGTAAGTCCAAAGTGAGGTGGAATCTTCTGAACAGGGGCACAGACAGCAAAACAAACGTTACAAGGGTGTTAATTCTTCCCTGTTTGTTTGGATGGATGGGTATTTGGATGGATGTTTGGATGGATGGATGTTTGGATGGATGGATGGATGTTTGGATGGATGGATGTTTGGATGGATGGATGGATGTTTGGATGGATGGATGAATGGATGGATGTTTGGATGGATGGATATTTAGATGGATGGATGGATGGATGGATGGATGTTTGGATGGATGGATGGATGGATGTTTGGATGGATGTTTGGATGGATGGATATTTGAATGCTTGGACGGATGGATGTTTGGACGGATGGATATTTGGACGGATGGATGTTTAGATGGATGGATATTTGGATGTTTGGACGGATGGATGTTTGGACGGATGGATGTTTGGACGGATGGATGTTTGGACGGATGATGTTTGGACGGATGGATGTTTGGACGGATGGATGGATGTTTTCATGGATGGATGGATGGATGTTTGGATGGATGGATGTTTGGATGGATGGCTGGATGGATGGATGGATGGATAGATAGACATATGGTCACCTGCCCCACCCCTTTCTGTTGCCCCCCATTTTCTGACCGCCTGATTCTCCCTCCAGGACGGAAGAGGCCGAAAAGGAATACTTCTTCAACATCACCAACCACTTCCTGTGGTCCCCGGTGGAGGTGACCCTGGGTTTGTATGGGTCGCTGTGCCAGTATTTCAGCCCAGAGGAGATCCGCTGGAAGACGGAGGGCCTGGCACCTCTGGAGGGGACCACCCCGGAAAGGGCTGTCTGCTTGACCCGCCACCTGACCGCTTTCGGGGCCAGCCTCTTCGTTCCCCCGCACTCCCTCCAGTTCCTCCGGCCGGTGAGTCCAGGGGTCATTGCCCATCACTGGGGGTCTTTACTGCCCTTACAAAGAGGGGCATTTCAGGACGAAAATGCTAGGAAAGACAATGGTGCAACAATTGTCCTTATACTGAATTAGATCCTTGGTAGATCTTCTATCTTGACAATTATTATTGTCTTTGCAATTCAACAATGATCTTTATATTGAACTAGCTTGGGGACCCAGCAGTACCCAGGGTTATTTGAGAAAGGAAGTGAGTGAAGGTATTGCAAGTCCCATTGTCAATGGTACAACATCCTCCAAACTGCACCAGAGTGTGTGGTGGGTCATAGGTGCTCTGTGTGCTAGGTTTGGTCTTTATAAGTCACTAGCTTGGGGACCCAGCAGTGCCCGGGTCATTTGAGAAAGGCATTGTTTGCTTGTGTTCCAAGTTTAGTCTAGGTCCAGGGTCAGTGGGGTTCAGTGGGTGCAGGTGAACTATGACTCCCATATGAAAATCCCATCATCGATGGTCCATGCTACTCCAAACAGCACCAGGATGTATAATAGGTCATGGGGACTGTATGTGTCAAGTTTGGTCTTGATCAGACATTGGTGGGGGTTGCAGTGGTCTCAGGAAGTGAGTGAAGATACTGCAGTTCCCATCATCCATGGTCCAAACTCTTCCAATTCACACCAGGATGTAGCACTCTACATGGGGCCTCTGTGTGGCAAGTTTGGTATTGATTCATCGTTGGTGGGAGTCACAGTGCTGTAAGGAAGCTAGTGAAGGTATTGCAAGTCCCATCATCCATGGTATATCCTTCCCCAACCTGCACCAGGGAGTAAAGGGGGTCATGAGGGTGCTGTCTGCCAAGTTTGGTTTAGTTATGTCACTGGTGGGCATCGCAGTGGCCTGTGGGAGTCCTAGCGATTGAAAGTACTACATATCCCATCACCCATGGTCAATCGTCCTGCAAACAGCACCAGGACATAAAGTGCATCATGAGGGTTAAGTGTGTCAAGTTTGGGCCAGGTCTGTCGTTCCTGATGGTCACAGTGGCCTGTGATAGTGGTGGCCAATCAGAAAGCTGCCACATACACAAATACATACAGTAGAGTCTCAGTTATCCAACATAAACGGGCCGGCAGAATGTTGGATAAGCGAATATGTTGGATAATAAGGAGGGATTAAGGAAAAGCCTATTAAACATCAAATTAGGTTATGATTTTACAAATTAAGCACCAAAACATCATGTTATACAACAAATTGGACAGGAAACTTAGTTCAGTACGCAGTAATGCCTTGTAGTAATTACTGTATTTACAAATTTAGCACCAAAATATCACGATGTATTGAAAACATGGACTACAAAAATGCGTTGGATAATCCAGAACGTTGGATAAGCGAGTGTTGGATAAGTGAGACTCTACTGTACATACATACACTGCCGCCGCATACAAATACTGACTTTTATTATATAGGTAGACTAGCTGTGCCCGACCACGCGTTGCTGTGGTGAAGTATGGTGTTATGGAAAATAAAGTTTTGAGGTATTGGTGGTAGTCCAGTCGACATTAAGTCCAGTCGTGTCTGACTCTGGGGGTTGGGGCTCATCTCAATTTCTAAGCCGAAGAGCCGGCATTGTCCATAGACACCTCCAAGGTCATGTGGCCATCATGACTGCATGGAGCGTCGTTACCTTCTTGCTGGAGCAGTACCTATTTATCTACTCTCATTTGCATGTTTTCGAACTTCTGGGTTGACAGAAGCTGGGGCTTTAGATAATCTGTGGAAGTGGTCTAAGTGAAGCCTAACTCTGCCTGTCCCCTGGACTGAGTCGGTTGCTAGGAGACCAAGTGGGCGGAGCTTAGACTTCTAACTGGCAGCAATTGGATAAAAACAATTATTCCTCTCCCTCTAATTAGGACTTTATTTTTCTTTTCTTTTTGTTGTATCAACCTAGAGCCGTGGATGATGGGTTGTGTTGTCAAATTTCGAGGTTGGGGGGCCTGTAGTTTTGTTGTTTTGTCCGCTGCCCTGATGCCATCACTCTTTTATACATATAGATTGGTAGTCGGAGTGGTTTCAGGAAGTGAGTGAAGGTAGTGCAAGTCCCATCATCCATTGTCCATAACTCCTCCAAGCTGCACCAGAATGTAAAGTGGGTCATGGGGTTCTGTGTGCCAAGTTTGGTCCAGTTGCGTCACTGGTGGGCATCGCAGTGGTCTGTGGAAGCCAAAGCGATTGAAAGTACTGCAAATCCCATCATCCGTGGTTCATCCTCCCCCAAACCACATCAGTATGTAAAGAGGGTCATGGGGGTGACGTGTGCCAAGTTTCATCCAAGTCTGTCATTCTGCAGTGTAGATGCACCCAGCACTTGGTCTTTGGGGTCCCTTTTGCGTCCCCCAATAGTACAGAAGTGCCGCTGTTTCCAACGCGGGCGTGTGCTTCCTTTTGCTCAGCCTCCCGGCCCCGGCTTCAACTACATCGTCCTGCTGACGTGCGCTGTGTGTTTGGTGACCTACTTCGTGGCGGCCGTGATTGTGCACAAGCTGGACCTGATCGACATCAACCGCGTCGGGGTCATTCCTTTCTGCGGCAAGAACGGCCTCTACAAATACGAGATCCTGGTGAAAACCGGATGGGGCAAGGGCTCAGGTGGGCAAGCGCGATCCCAAATAAGACTCATAGATATTCTGCATATGTTATATGGATTTGCATGTTATTTCTGCAAATGTTGCAGAGAGATGTGTTTTTGCGCAACTCTCAGGGCCGAATCTGATTGCGTCGCCCTCTGCTTTGGCATTGCCCCCTCCTCTCTTTCCAGGCACAACGGCCCACGTGGGCATCACTCTCTATGGGATGGACAGCAAGTCTGGCCATCGGCATCTAGACGGGGAGAACGCCTTCCGCCGCAATGGCCTCGACATCTTCCAAGTGGCCACTGAACGCAGCCTGGGCAGCCTTTGGAAGATCCGCATCTGGCACGACAACAAAGGTGCGCCCGTCCTGGGCACCAGCTGCATTGTGGGGCAGTGATAATAAAGTATTATTATTATATAATTATAACCCAGAGTTACAAATAAAGTATTGCTATTATATTATTATAACTCAGGGTTACAAATCAAGAATTATTATTATATTATTACAAGCTGTGCCCGGCCTCGCGTTGCTATGGCTAGGACTTAATTTTTCTTTTTGTTGTATGAATGTAGAGGATGAGAGGTCGTGCTGTCAATTTTCGAGGTTGTGGGGTTAGGGTTAGAGTTTAGTTGTTTTGTCCGGTGCCGTGATTCCATTACCCTTTTATATATATAGATAACCCAGGGTTACAAATTAAGTATTATTATTATTATTATTATTTTATTATAACTCAGGGTTATAAATAAAGTATTATTATTATATTATTATAACTCAGAGTTATAAATCAAGTAATATTATAACTCAAGGTTACAAATCAAGTACAGTAGAGTCTCACGTATCCAACATTAGCTTATCCAACGTTCTGGATTATCCAACACATTTTTGTGGTCAATGTTTTCAATACATCGTGATATTTTGGTGCTAAATTCGTAAATACAGTAATTACTACGTAGCATTACTGCGTATTGAACTACTTTTTCTGTCAAATTTGTTGTATAACATGATGTTTTGGTGCTTAATTTGTAAAATCATAACCTAATTTGATGTTTATTAGGCTTCTCCTTAATCCCTCCTTATTATCCAACATATTCGCTTATCCAACGTTCTGCCGGCCGGTTTATGTTGGATAAGTGAGACTCTACTGTATTGTTATTATATTATTATAACCCAGGGTTGCAAGTAAAGTATCATTATTATATTATTATAACCCAGGGTTGCAAATAAAGTATTATTATTATATTATTATAACCCAGAGTTACAAATCAAGTATTATTATTATATTATTATAACTCAGGGTTACAAATCAAGTAATAGTATTATATTATTATAACCCAGAGTTGCAAATCAAGTATTATTATTATATTTTTATAACCCAGGATTGCAAATAAAGTATTGTTATTATATTATTATAACCCAGGGTTGCAAATCAAGTATTATTATTATTATATTATTATAACCCAGGGTTGCAAATCAAGTATTATTATTATTATATTATTATAACCTAGGGTTACAAATCAAGTATTATTATTATATTATTATAACCCAGAGTTGCAAATCAAGTATTATTATTATTATATTATTATAACCCAGGATTACAAATCAAGTATTATTATATTATTATAATTTAGGGTTACAAATAAAGTAATACAGTAGTATTATATTATTATAACCCAGGGTTACAAATAAAGTATTGTTATATTATTATAACCCAGGGTTACAAATCAAGTATTATTATTATATTATTATAACCCAGGGTTACAAATCAAGTATTATTATTATATTATTATAATCCAGGGTTACAAATAAAGAATTATTATTATTATAACCCAGGGTTATAAATAAAGTATTATTATATCATTATAACTTAGGGTTACAAATAAAGTATTATTATTATAATATTATAATTATAACTCAGGGTTACAAATTAAGTACAGTAGAGTCTCACTTATCCAACACTCGCTTATCCAACATTCTGGATTATCCAACGCATTTTTGTAGTCAATGTTTTCAATATATTGTGATATTTTGGTGCTAAATTCTTAAATACAGTAATTACTACATAGCATTACTGCGTATTGAGCTACTTTTTCTGCCAAATTTGTTCTCTAACATGATGTTTTGGTGCTTCATTTGTAAAATCATAACCTAATTTGATGTTTAATAGGCTTTTCCTTAATGCCTCCTTATTATCCAACATATTCGCTTATCCAGCATTCTGCCGGCCCGTTTATGTTGGATAAGTGAGACTCTATTGTATTGTTATTATATTATTATAACCCAGGGCTACAAATAAAGTATTATTATTATATTATTATAGCTCAGGGTTATATAATTATAACCTGTACAGTATATATACACATAGTGTTATGAAAAGTGGGAGAGGCTTGATCCTGAACGTTGCACCTTCTTGTCGGGGTGCTTTACACCCAGGTCTCAACCCTTCTTCCTCCCCATCCTTCAGGGCTCAACCCATCCTGGTTCTTGAAATACGTCATCGTCAGAGACTTGCAGACCCTCAAGGCTTACCATTTCCTGGTGGACGACTGGCTGTCGGTGGAGAGCGAGGAGAACGACGGCTTGGTGGAGAAGGAGGTCTTTGCGGCCAGTGAGTTGCGGCCGGAAATCCTCTGGGGTGGCTTGGGGTGCATCTGACGGTCTTTCGCCTTCTCTACCCAAGAGAAGTGTCTCTCCAAACTGCAATCCCAAGATCCCATAGCATTAAGTCGTGGGGCCGAGCTGCATTCATTCTACAGTGGAGATGCACCCTCCTTCCCGATACAAGGGTGCAAATGGCCCGCCTTTGCTTCCTTCGCAGGTGAGACGGAGCTGCGGAGCGTCCTTCGGATCTTCGTTGGGGAGCTGCAGCGGGGTTTCTTCGAGAAGCACGTCTGGCTGTCCCTGTGGGACCGTCCACCCCGCAGCCGCTTCACCCGGGTCCAGCGGGCCTCCTGCTGCTGCCTCCTCGTCTTCCTCTTCCTCTGTGCCAATGCAGTCTGGTACGGTACCGTTGGAGATGTCAACTTCAGGTAAGCTCCCTTCCCATAGTCTGATATGTTAATGTGGGATTTGTGTATTGGTAGTGTTTAAATGAAATTTGTGTCTTGTCTGTATTGCATACTGATTGCATCATCCAGAGTGTACTATAGCCTGGAAAGAGTTAATTACTGAGAAGCTGTGATGACCTTGATGTGTGGCTGGAACTGGGGAGTGTCCAGACACAAGTGTGTATGCTTTACTGATTGCATCAGTTCAGTTCAGTTCTGAGTTGTGTTGAGTGCTGTCTGCCTAGAGTCCTGTGTTCGTCTGCAAGTCTGTTTGTCTTAATTATTACTGCTTACAGTAAAACTTTGTATATAGTTTTACCAACGTCTCTGATGTCTCTTCATTCTGCGTTCCACTGATTCCATCCAACTACTGCAAATTACTCTGACGTGATATACTCAGAACACTTGCCTCCTTTCTTCCTTCCTTCCTTATCAAAGATCATAGCCATTCATTCCAGTTTAAACATCTTGGAGTTTCCAGCATTTCTTCTCGTTCTTTCCTCCTTCAGCCACGTTCCCATTTCCACCTTGGTCCCGGTCAGCGGCGAGACGGCAGTGGTGGGCTTGGTGTCCAGTTTGGTGGTCTACCCTCTGTACCTGGCCCTCCTCTTCCTCTTCCGGATGGCACGCAGCAAGGTAAGCGGGGCGGGACGCTTGTCCCGAGGGGTCACTAACTCCTTAGTATGTTGGGCTTCTCTTTGGGTCAAATCGTTGGCCAATATGATGGTCTTTGAGGCCAATGATGGGCCAATATGGTGATCATGACCCATTGTTGGACTCCTCTTTTGAGAACTGGTGGGCCAATATGGTGGTCATGGCCTGCTGTTGGGCTTCTCTTTGGGTCAAGTCATTAGCCAATATGATGGCCACAACCTATTGGTCTTTGAAGCCAATGATGGGCCAGTATGGTGGTCATGACCCATTGGTGGGCTCCTCTTTTGAGAATTGGTGGGCCGGTATGGTGGTCATGGCCTACTGTTGGGCTTCTCTTTGGGTCAAGTCATCGGCCAATATGATGGCCACAACCTATTGGTCTTTGAAGCCAATGATGGGCCAATATGGTTGTCATGACCCATTGGTGGGTTCCTCTTTTGAGAACTGGTGGGCCAGTATGGTGCTCGTGGCCTGCTGTTGGGCTTCTCTTTGGGTCAAGTCGTTGGCCAATATGATGGCCCTGATCTATTGGTCTTCGAGGCCAATATGATGGGTCAATATGGTTGTCATGACCCATTGTTGGACTCTTCTTTTGAGAACTGGTGGGCCAGTATGGTGGTCATGGCCTGATGTTGGGCTTCTCTTTGGGTCAAGTCATTGGCCAATATGATGGCCACAACCTATTGGTCTTTGAGGCAAATGATGGGCCAATATGATGATCATGACCCATTGTTGGACTCCTCTTTTGAGAATTGGTGGACCAGTATGGTGGTCGTGGCCTGCTGTTGGGCTTCTCTTTGGGTCAAGTCATTGGCCAATATGATAGCCATGACCTATTGGTCATTGAGGCCATTGATGGGCCAATATGGTCATCATGACCCATTGGTGGGCTCCTCTTTTGAGAACTGGTGGACCAGTATAGTGGTCATGGCCTGCTGTTGAACTTCTCTTTGAGTCAAGTCATTGGCCATTATGATGGCCCTGATCTATTGGTCTTTGAGGCCAATATGATGGGCCAATATGGTGGTCATGACCCATTGGTGGGCTCCTCTTTTGAGAACTGGTGGACCAGTATAGTGGTCATGGCCTGCTGTTGAACTTCTCTTTGGGTCAAGTCATTGGCCAATATGATGGCCCTGATCTATTGGTCTTCGAGGCCAATATGATGGGCCAATATGGTGGTCATGACCCATTGGTGGGCTCCTCTTTTGAGAACTAGTGGGCCAATATGGTGGTCATGGCCTGCTGTTGGGCTTCTCTTTGGGTCAAGTCATTGGCCAATATGATAGCCATGACCTATTGGTCTTTGAGGCCAATGATGGGCCAATATGGTCATCATGACCCATTGGTGGGTTCCTCTTTTGAAAACTAGTGGGCCAATATGATGGTCATGACCCATTGGTGGGCTCCTCTTTGTGGGATGTATCATTAGAACAAGAGACAAAACACTATTAGAAGCCATACCAGAAATGGGTTCAATGTTTACTCCCAAACTTCTCACCCTTTTCCAGGTCTCCATCAGCCAGTCACTGGTTCACTCCGACCAGCAGTCCTTAGAGATTGACAACTACCTGGACTCCTCACTTCTGGAAAGTTCCTTCCTCACCTTTCCTGGCCTTCGGACAGAGGTAAGCCATGGCAGCCCTTCTCTGAGACGGCCATCAAGACCATGCGTCAAGAGCATTAATGTGCATAATTCTACTTACTTGCTGATGTATTGATTCTCTCTTTGTAAGTTGTTAAGACCAAGTCAGAGGGTGCTGCGAGTTTTGCTATATCAATAGATTATCAATTGGCTTATTTTTAATGCCGTTCATGTTTAATTCCCTTTTAAGGTTGGTATATTTTTAGATTTTGAAATTATATTATATTGGTTCTGTTGTGAGCCACTTTGAGCCTCATTGTTTAGAGATATAAGGACAGGTTGCTTACCTGTAACCGTGTTTCTTCGAGTGTACTCTGTGAATTCACACTAATGGAGAACGCTGCGCCTGCGCAGGCTCCAACAGATACTCTTCCAAGCTAAAGTTTGAAATTTGGCGGTAACCCCGCCCCTCTTCCCGGAGGGTATAAAGGGCGCCCTCCGCGCCCGCTCTCCAGTTCCTACGCCGCAAAGGCAGCGAGAAAGGGAGAGGTTTGCCTGTGGGGAAGGAAGGGCGGGATTGTGTGAATTCACAGAGTACACTCGAAGAAACACGGTTACAGGTAAGCAACCTGTCCTTTTTCTTCGTGTACTCTGTGAATGCACACTAATGGAGACTAGCAAGCTAAGGTGTAGGTAGGTGGGATGGCAAACCCGATAACCAGTCTAGTGTCCAAACACATTTATTGAGCACAAGGTGCAAAAAAACAGGCAAATGCAATGGTCAAGTAAGCGATGCAATAGCATATAGTGCAATAAAACCGATCCTTGTGTTAGGATCCATAACACAATCATAACATAGTAAGTAGGCAATAGTCTGTAAGAAAATACAGAGGTAGGCATAAACTCCTTCTCAGAAAACCGAGGGAGAAGCATTCAAAAATTAAGTTTCAGTGCGGTGGGTAAGTATAGTACACAAGCACTATGTTAAAGAGACCTTGAGCACATTGAATACAAACAGGATGGATGACAACGGTCAGCCTGTAAGAAGGATAAACCCGAAAAAAAAAGGGTTTGAGTAAGGCAACAACGTTAGGTAAGGCAGGAGGAGAGGACGGACCTGGCAAAAGCCGAGTCCTTGAGGTTCTTTGAGTCCATCCGGTAGTGTGAAACAAAGGTGGATGGAGTGGACCAGATAGCCGCTCGACAGATGGAGTCGAGAGGGACGCCCCTCAGGAAGGCCGTAGAGGTGGAAAGGCCCCTTGTAGATCTAGGGCGGATCGAAGAGGGGGGCTGGCGTTTGGCTAGCTGATAAGCGAGCTCAATGGTCTGAGCAATCCAGTGTGAGAGTCTTTGGGAAGAAAGGGGTTCGCCCAGTTTGTGGGTAGCGTAGGCCACAAAAAGTCTAGGTGACTTACGTATGTCCTTAGTCCTGTCCTTGTAGAAAAGGAGGGCTCTCCTGACATCGAGGAGATGGAGTTTCCGTTCTAGAGAAGAAGAAGGATTGGGGAAGAAAGCAGGAAGTATTATGTCCTGGTTCAGATGAAAAGCAGAGACCACCTTAGGTAGGAAGGTGATGTCCGGGCGAAGGACAGCCCTGTCGTGGTGGAAACGGAGGTAGGGTTCGTCCACCCGGAGAGCAGCTAGTTCCGAAGGTCTGCGGGCAGAGGTGATAGCGATGAGGAAGGCAGTCTTCCAAGAGAGAAGGTGAAGGTCTGCAGAGGCCATGGGTTCGAAGGGAGCTGAAGCTAGTTGAGAAAGGACTAGTTCGAGGCTCCATCCGGGAGTCGGAGGTTGGACTGGAGGATGCAAGTTGTTGTAACCTCGAAGGAAGGTCTTAATGAGGTTGTTAGAAAAGAGAGAGGGTTGTCCCTGACGTTGGAAGTGCCAGGAGAGAGCAGCGAGATAGGATTTTATCGAGGCCAGAGAAAGTTGACGATCCGCAAGGGAAAGTAGAAAGTCCATGACCAGCGGGATCGAAGTAGAGGCGGGATCGACGCGTCGGTCCCGAAGGAAAGTTTGGAATTTTGCCAGCTTGTAAGCATAGGCTTTCGATGTGGCCGGTTTGTGAGCAGCGCGAAGGATCGCCTGCAGGTCTGGGTGGAGGGAGTTTAAGGAAGTATCCTCCAGGCAGTCAGGTGGAGGGACGGGACGTCGGGGTGGAGAACCTGTCCCTTCTGTGAAGATAGTAGATGAGGGAGAATTGGGAGGGTGCGGGGGGGATCCGCACACATCCGGAGCAGCGTGGGATACCACGGCTGGCGTGGCCATGCAGGGGCGATCAGGATGGCCGATGTCGGTGTTAGATAGAGTCTCTCTATCACTCTCGAGATGAGAGGGAAGGGAGGAAAAAGATAGACGGGTTCAAGAGTCCAGTCGAGGAGAAATGCGTCTCCGAGACAGCCCGGAGTCGAGTCTGGAGGTAGTCTCGCTCCGAATCGAGGAAGTTGAGCCAGGGCCGGCCCCACTCATGCGGCAGCTGACGCCGCCGCCTCGGGCGCAGGCCCGGGGGGGCGCCGTCAGGCTGGGCGGGAGGCGGGGCACCGCCCTGACGGTGCCCCGCCTCCCGCCCAGTGCGCCCTGGCCCGTCTGGCCTGCTAGAAAAGGCCAGACGGGCGAGCGGGAGTAGCGTGGGAGGCGGGGCCAGCTCTGACGCCGCTCCCCCCCCCCCCAGCGTGCCTTGGCCCTGCCTCCCACGCAGCGTGGGAGGCGGGGCCAAGGCACGCTGGGCGGGGGGGGGGGAGCGGCGTCAGAGCTGGCCCCGCCTCCCACGCTACTCCCGCTCGCCCGTCTGGCCTTTTGTAGCAGGCCAGACTCAGCGGAGGTTTCTCCAGGCCGCGATTGCGGCCTGGAGGAACCTCCGCTAAGTCTGGCCTGCTACACAAGGCCAGACGGGCGAGCGGGGGTAACGTGGGAGGCGGGGCCAGCTCTGACGCCGCCCCCCCGCCCAGCGTGCCCTGGCCCCGCCTCCCACGCTGCGTGGGAGGCAGGGCCAAGGCACGCTGGGCGGGGGGGGGGAGCGGCGTCAGAGCTGGCCCCGCCTCCCACGTTACCCCCGCTCGCCCGTCTGGCCTTGTGTAGCAGGCCAGACTGAGTCTGGCCTGCTACAAAAGGCCAGACGGGCGAGCGGGGGTAGCGTGGGAGGCGGGGCCAACTCTGGCCCCGCCCCCCCGCCCAGCGTGCCCTGGCCCCGCCTCCCACGCTGCGTGGGAGGCGGGGCCAGGGCACGGGGGGCGGGGCCAACTCTGGCCCCGCCCCCTCACTATTCGCCCTGGCCCCGCCTCCCACGCAGCGTGGGAGGCGGGGCCAGGGCACGCTGGGCGGGGCCAGGGCGCCGGTGGCGGGGGCGCTTTTCAGCACCCCCGCTTTACATAAAAAAATATCTCCGGCCGGCCCTGAGTTGAGCGTTCGAGGGGGAGGCAAAAAGGTCCAGAGCTGGCCAGCCCCAATCGTCGAAGACGGATTTCAGGATCTCGGGATCGAGACGCCACTCGTGGGGGGAGGTCGTTATTCTGCTTAGAGAGTCTGCTAAAGTATTTTGAGCCCCCGGAAGATGAACTGCCGACAGGGTTATGTGTCTCGCTATGCACCATAGCCAAATGTCCGTCGAGAGAGCCATGAGTTTTCTCGAGCCCGTACCCCCTTGTTTGTTGATGTAGTACATGGCTACTACGTTGTCCGTTTGGATCAGAACGGTCTTGTGGGGAAGAAAGCGGGCAAACGCCCGGAGGGCTTTGAAGATTGATAACAGTTCTAGAAAGTTTATGTGGTGAGACCTTTCTTGGGTGGACCACAGGTCCCTGACGGTGAGGTTCGACATGTGGGCTCCCCAGGCAAAATTGGAGGCGTCGGTCGTGATGGTGACTGACGGAAGGGAGGGATGGAAGGGAAGTCCCACACAAACATTCGCTGGGTCCTGCCACCAGCGAAGGGAGAGGCGAACCTGGTTCGGTACCGTGAGAAACATTGAGCTCGGGTGCCGATGGGGTTTGAAAGAGTCTATGAACCATCTCTGGAGAGGTCTGAGACGTAGTCTGGCAAAGGGAGTAACCATGACCGTGGAGGCCATGTGACCCAGGAGAACTTGGACCGCGTGGGCTCGGATCCTGCGGTTGCGAAGGAGGAGGGAAAGGTGCTGTTGAAGGGCTAGGAACCTGTCCTTCGGTAGGGAGGCGGTTTCCGTGATGGAGTTGAAGAGAGCTCCGATGAAACGGATTTCTGTGGTTGGGAGGAGTTGAGACTTTGAGACATTCAACTGAAGGCCCAGCCGTTGCAGGAGAGAAAGAGTCTGTGAGACATGGTTTCGAAGGGATGAGGGATCGGACGCGACAATCATCCAATCGTCCAGATAAGGAAAGACCATAATGCCCTGTTTCCTGAGGTGCGCTGCCACCACGGCGACCACCTTTGTAAAGACCCTTGGGGCCGTGACGAGGCCGAAAGGGAGAACTGTGAACTGGTAAGATTGTCCCAGGAGCTTGAAGGAAAGGAAGCGTCTGTGTGATCTTCGCACCGAGACGTGGAAATACGCGTCGCGTAAGTCTATAGAGGCGAAGTAGTCTCCGTGTCGGAGCATCGGGAGGATGGAGGCCACTGAAACCATTCGAAATTTTGAAGGCAGAATGAAGAGGTTTAGGGCCCGTAGATCAAGGATAGGCCGAAGGCCTCCGCCCCGCTTGGGAACCGTAAAGTATCTCGAGAAGAAACCTCGAGTGTCCTGCTCGGAAGGAGAAGGCTGGATTGCGCCCTTCGCCAGAAGGGAGTCGACCTCGGCGCATATTTCCGGTGAAGGGTCGGTGTGGAGGATGTGACCCGTGGGTGGCAAAGTTTCGAATTCCAAGGCATAGTCGTCTCTGACAATGCGAAGAACCCAGGCATCTGATGTGATAGACTCCCATTCGCGGTAGAAAGGAGCTAGGCGGTCGAGGAAAGAGCAGAGAGGAAGGATCTGGTCGGGGCCTAGGAGCGGCATGGTAGTGGCAGTAGTAGTGGAGATAGAAAGATCTCCGAGAGATTGGGCGTCAGGCCCGACGTTGGGGTTGTGGCATAGCTGCAGGACCTTTGCCCCGACCTTTCGGGACCTGGTGCTGGCGGCGAGGTTGTTGCTGATGACTGTGGTGACTCGAGCTCGACGAGCGTCGAAACGGCTGGTGACGAAAAGGCTGAGGGTAGCGACGGTACCGTTGCGGGAACCATCGGGTCCGCTGAGCCTGAGGTTGATCGGTCCCGCACTTTGTTGCGAGAATCTTGAAGTCGTGATTGGACTTAAGTTTGTCATCAGTGCCAGAATTGAAAAGGCCTTGGGTGTCGAAAGGAAGGTCTTCGATCACTTGCCGAGAGGAAGAAGAGAGTCCTGAGGACCGAAGCCATGCATGCCGTCTAATCGCGACCGCGTGGGCAATCATTTTTCCGGCGGTATCACCGGTATGCTTAGCCATTTGAATTTGGTGGTGTGCGAGAGAGTCCGCCTCCTGCTGGAGGGTCGAGAGGACTGACCGGTCTTCGTCAGAAAGCTTGGCGAAGAAGGGTTGGGCTTTCTCCCAGAGAATCTGTTGATAAGCGCCCATGCAGGCCCCGTAGTTTGCCATGCGGCAAAGGAGGAGAGCACCGGAGTATAGCTTGCGGCCTACCGCATCGAAGCGTTTGCCCTCTCTGTCGGCCGGGGAGTTGGATTGTCGACCCGACGATTGGGAGGCCTTTACCACCATGGAGTTTGGGTCAGGGTGATGCTTGAGCCATTCCAGGGTTTCGTCATCGGTTCGGTACCAGGCCTCTATTTTCTTAGAGGTTGGAGGTATCGAAGATGGAGTCTTCCAAGATGCCTGGATGACGTCCAGGAGGTATGGAAGAAAAGGCAGCAAGGTGGCCGGCGGGGCTTGGGCTTGAACCCTCTTGAAAACGGGGTCGGTAACAGCCTTTGAAGTTTGTTTAATTTCCATCCCCAGAGCGTCTGCCATTCTGACCATCTGGTCGGAGAAAGCCCGGATATTATCCGTCGGGGAAGGTGGGTCGACCTCGTAGGCGTCGTGAGGCGGGGAGAGGTCGAGACCGAGAGAAACCACAGAGGCGGAGAGTATCGACTCGGGGCGTTCGATATCGGGGTCATCCTCCTCGGGCCCTTGAGGGGACCGGGGAGGAGAAACGAGCACAGAGTCCTGATGAGGCATAACCCCAGGAGCAGGGAGAGCTGGCTGCGGCGGAACGCTCTTGGACGCGGAGGCCTGGGCGGCGCGGGCTAAGCGCGTCATCTGTCTACCCCTCTCAGGTGTTTGAGCCGGGGGAAAAAGTTCTTGTCGAGCCGGAAGACGAGATGGTGCCGGCTGGGGAGCCTTAATAACCGTCCTGACCGACCGGTCGGGGGAGGCTTGAGCGTCCACATCCGAGGACTGACCATGAGGAGAGGAAGAAGAGCGGAGGCGTTGTGCCGGTTGGATAGGAGAGGATCTCCTAGAGGAAGGCCCAGAGGAGGGGACGTCCTTCTTCGAAGACGCTGAGGAGGACGACCTCTGGATCATTCTTTTCTTTGCTGGGGGTTGTTTCGACGCGACCCTCAGCGATTTTCCCGGCGTCGGGGGAATCGGGCACACAGCTGCCGAGTCAGATTGAGCCCGTCTGGATTCCTCCTGAGCCCTCTTGAAGGCAATCTTCATGGCGGAAGAAGATGGCGGCGCAGCCAGGCGGGATCGAGTGGAAACGGCCGAAGCCACCGAACTCGAAGTTGATGAAGGGCCCATCTTGCTCGATCGGGTGGATACCGTAGCGGTGGTCACCGTGCAGGGCGGTTTGGTCGGTCGCGGTCTCGAGGTTTTCGAGGTTTTAGATGATACCGACGGAGCAGGCCTGGACGCCATCGAGGCTGAGGTGGAAGTGGAAGCCTCAGGAGCAAGAGTTCTTTCGTAAAGAGCTGCACGGAGCCTCGCAGCTCTATTTCTTCTGGCCTGAGCAGTAAAGGCCAGGCAAAAACGGCAGGTACCGACGACGTGGCTTTCGCCAAGGCAGAAAAGGCACTTAGCGTGGCCGTCGGAATCTGGAATCTTAGCGGCACACTGAGTGCACCGTTTAAAACGCGTGGTTGACATAAGAACGAAGAGTCCGAAGTGAGCTTTGCGGCGGAAAAAAAGGAACTGGAGAGCGGGCGCGGAGGGCGCCCTTTATACCCTCCGGGAAGAGGGGCGGGGTTACCGCCAAATTTCAAACTTTAGCTTGGAAGAGTATCCGTTGGAGCCTGCGCAGGCGCAGCGTTCTCCATTAGTGTGCATTCACAGAGTACACGAAGAAAAAACTGGAATACAAATAATAGTAGTACTTCCCTCCTGTCATTTCGTAAACAAGT
The DNA here is from genome assembly GCF_035594765.1 of Anolis carolinensis. NCBI lineage: Eukaryota > Metazoa > Chordata > Lepidosauria > Squamata > Anolidae > Anolis > Anolis carolinensis. The sequence continues at coordinate 13,072,197 of NW_026943824.1, read as the reverse complement.
GAAAACTTGGCTTTGGGAGCAAGCATTTGGCCCAGAATAATTATCTGTGCAATACAGTTGGAATTGGTTTTGGATTCATTCATATGATTATCTGGCTTTGGATCTATGCACAATAGCCGTTGTACTATTTACATATGCTGTTTTAATGTTTTTTTTAAATTGTTGTTTAATTGATATTGTTGTTTGGGCATGGATTAGTATTTATTTATTATTATTATTTATTATTATTTATTATTATTATTATTATTTATTATTTGTTAGTATTTATTTATCTCACCCTTTCGGGGTGAGAAGGACAGGATATAAATGCTGTAAATAATAAATAAATACTACTCCTAAGAATAATAATAATAATTATTATTATTATTATTATTTTATGACACAGCAAACAAGATAGATATGCTGGATTTTGTATCACAAAATCACAAGTCGGACACTTCCCAAGTGTCTAGGACTGTGTGATGTATTTTCAGACGATGCACACAGATCCCAGTAGGGTGGCCTTTTGCAGTTGGCAGATCGTAATTTTGTCAGTGTCTATTGTTTCCAATAGACACACAAGTCGAACACTTCCCAAGAGTCTAGGACTGTGTGATGTATTATTATTATTATTATTATTGTTATTGTTGTTGTTATTATTATTATTATTATTATTATTATTATTTTCCCTCTTGTTTCTCCTTCTGCAGGCCTTTTCGGAGCAAACCAAAACGGACCTGTTCCTGGATGATTCAAAAAGGTAAATAATAACAACCACTGCCACCATATATTATTAATTATAACAACAACGATAGTAATAATAATATTACAAGAGTAGTAGTAGTAGTAGTAATAGTAAAGATTGTACTTGGCTTCAACTCTTCTGGGTTTTTTGGGGGGGTTATATATTAATAAACTCAAGAAAACAAGACGCCTTGAAGAAATGGAGTGGGTATAAATAATGTTTAATTTATTTTTTATATTATTTGAAATTTTTAAATTAATTTTATTTTAAATTATTATTATTGGGGTTTCTTTAAAAGCTCTGTAGTTTGGTTTGTTGGTTAGTTCCTCTTCAATGGCTTGGGAAGCATTTAATATTGTGGCCGGTTTCTTCTCGCTTTGTCCATCTGTCCATCTGTTTGGCCTCAGCCTGATCCGTTGGCAGTCCAGCGAGGGGCTCCTCAACTGGCCGGATCTGCTGAGCGACCCCTCCATCATGGGCAACACCATCCAGAAGCTGAAGCGGGGCCGGACCAGCCGCCACCTGGGCCTGGAGGCTCCGCTGGCAGCCGAGGAGGACAGCGTCTCCCTGGGAGCCCCCCCAGCCCCCACCAGGCCCTTCTCCGCTTCAGGTGAGTGAGGAAAATGAGAACGGGTGAAGGTCTGAACAGACAGCTTACCCCTGTTTGGTAGATTGGAAGTGAGATTGAGTGAGATGTTTGGTAGACCTTCTACCTAGCCAAGCACTGTAAGAACAACAACAATGCAATAATTGTCCTGGTGCTGAATTAGATCCTTGGTAGACCTTCTACCTAGCCAAGCATTGTATGAACAACAACAATGCAATAATTGTCCTGGTGCTGAATTAGATCCTTGGTAGACCTTCTACCTAGCCAAGCATCATTGCCTTTGGTGTCACTAGGAAAGACAACAATGCAACTATTGTCTTTACACTGCATTAGATCTTTGGTAGACCTTCAACTTCTACCTTGCCAAGCATTATAAGAACAACAATGCAATAATTGTCCTGGTGCTGAATTAGATCCTTGGTAGACCTTCTATCTAGCCAAGCATCATTGCCTTTGGTGTCACTAGGAAAGACAACAATGCAACTATTGTCTTTACACTGCATTAGATCTTTGGTAGACCTTCAACTTCTACCTTGCCAAGCATTATAAGAACAACAACAATGCAATAATTGTCATGTTGCTGAATTAGATACTTGGTAGACCTTCTACCTAGCCAAGCATTATTGTCTTTGGTGTCACTAGAAAAGGGACAATGCAACTAATGTCTTTACAGTGCATTAGATCTTTGGTAGACCTTCTACCTTGCCAAGCAATATAAGAACAACAACAATGCAGTAATTGTCCTGATACTGAATTAGATCCTTGGTAGATCTTCTACCTTGCCAAGCATTATTTGTCTTCGGAGTCACAAGGAAAGGGATAATGCTTGGTAATGTAGGAGAATAGACTTAACTAAAGTTGGATAGACTCAACCATGGAAGCCTCAGGTAGGCTGTTAGGAATGGTGGGAGCTGAAGTCCAAAATACCTGGGGGGCCGAAGTTGGCCCATGCCTGCTCTAAAAGAACCAGCAACGGGATGCAGCTGACCTTGCTGAATGTGTTTCTTTGCAGATGAGGACCTGATCCGGCAAATTCTCGCTGATGGAGCCAGCGGTCTTCCTCTCCCACAGGACCCCAAGGTGGAAACAGACCTCATCTCTGGGCTGTAAGTCTGAGCAGGATGCAGGGAAACATCCAGGGAAGGGGGAAGCCATCTCCTCGTAGAAGTATGGGAAAGTCTGGGCAAAATGAGTTTCTAGGTTGCAGAAAACACTTTCCCAGGTCTCTTCCTCTGACTATTGCGGAGCAGAGAACTGGAGATCCAAGCAGTGATATCTTGAAAGCCTTGGCTGCAGATACATATTATAGCTTGCTTGAGGCAGATCCTAAGAAGTCAAAATATTTGATGCCTTCATTTCCCTGGGTAGATCCAACATGCTTGGGGAGAAGACCGAGACGATCCTGTTGCAAAGGCTGAATGAAAAAGGGATGGCTGTCTCCGGAAGGGAGCTCAACCGTTCGGCCAAATCCACCCGAACAGGTACATTTTTGGAGCATTTCAACTGTTGTTTACACCTTCATTGTTACGGGGGTGCTGGACTTCATCCCAGCGAGCCTTGATGGCAGAGGTTTGAGGAGGAGAAGGACCAAAGTTGGAGAACCACTGGGCGAGAGTCTGGATGGGAGCAAAAATGCACTGGACTCTTTGAGATGCAGGGTCTGCATGTTGCTATATCTGTAGTGGATGAGCAATGGCTATCTAGAGCGTGTTGGCATCAAGGTAGGACAAAATGAGGTTCTCCAAATGTTGCTGGGATCCTTCAACCTGGCCACTATCGAGAGATGACAGGAGTTGTAATCCAGCAGCACTTGGAAGGAGACAGGAATAAAGAGTGGGGAGGGATCCTGCTTATATTCTGCCAATGATGCACTGTCCAACTAGAAAAAAGATAAATGCAGGAGTGCATGCGTGCTCTGGGTTTGCAACTTTGAGTGCAGTTTATGCAAAAGGTATGACAGCAGCAAGCACGTAAATTCAGGAGAGCATGCATGCTCTGAGCTTGCAACTTGGTTTGCAGTCATGCATAAAATTACAATAACAAGGACGTAAATGCAGAAGAGCATGCATGCTCTGGGCGTGCAACTTTGTAGTGCATGCATAACATGACAGCAGCAAGGATATAAATGCAGGAGAGCATGCATGCTTGGCTTGCAACTTTGTTTGTAGTGCATGCATAACATGACAGCAGCAAGGACATAAATGCAGGAGATCATGCATGCTCTGGGCTTGCGACTTTGCAGTGCATGCATAACATGACAGCAGCAAGGATATAAATGCAGGAGAGCATGCATGCTTGGCTTGCAACTTTGTTTGCAGTGCATGCATAACATGACAGCAGCAAGGATATAAATGCAGGAGAGTATGCATGCTTGGCTTGCAACTTTGTTTGCAGTGCATGCATAACATGACAGCAGCAAGGACATAAATGCAGGAGATCATGCATGCTCTGGGCTTGCGACTTTGCAGTGCATGCATAACATGACAGCAGCAAGGATATAAATGCAGGAGAGCATGCATGCTTGGCTTGCAACTTTGTTTGCAGTGCATGCATAACATGACAGCAGCAAGGACATAAATTCAGGAGAGCATGCATGCTCTGGGCTTGCAACCTGGTTTGCAGTCATGCATAAAATTACAGTAACAAGGACGTAAATACAGAAGAGCATGCATGTTCTGGGTTTGCCACTTTGCAGTGCATGCATAACATATGACAGCAGCAGCAACGACATAAATGCAAGAGGGCATGTGTGCCCTGGGTTTGCACTCTCTCAGCCCACTCTGCCATTCTCCCACCGGTGTCGTTCTTCCCTTCCGCAGTGGTGGACCATGCGCTCCGCAAGCGCCTGCTGCCCTTCTGGTGCTCCCACTTGGCGCACGGCATCTGCACGGCCCTCCTCCTCATCTGCGCCGGGGTCTCCGTCTGGATCGGGGGTCGCTTCCCCTCCAGCGTGGCTCTCATGTGGCTCCTCTCAGGGATCTTCAGCTTCCTCGCCTCCTTTTTGCTCTGGGAGCCCCTCAAGGTATGTCCGGTTTCTCTATCCAGGGCTTGAAAATATTCAGAGTGGAAAAAAATATCCCCAATCCCCTTGATATTTTTATTTTATATCAGGGTTGCCTGCCATCTGTCAATAATAATCTATATATATAAAAGGATAAAGTTGCGGGCGCAGTGACTATAACAACAAAACTAAACATCCCAGAAATACGAAATTTGGCAACACAATGCAAAAGACTTGCCTCCAGGTTACAACAACACAACCACACCACAAAACCACAATCCAGACCCACAACACTCACAACAACGCATCATGCGATAACAACACAACTAAACGCCCCAGAAATACAAAACTTGGCAACACAATGCAAAAGCCTTGCCTCTCAGTTGTAACAACACAACCACACCACAAAACCACACAGGACCCACAAAACTCACAACAACGCATCGTGACTATAACAACACAACTAAACGCTCCAGAAATACGAAACTTGGCAACACAACGCAAAAGCCTTCCCTCCAGGTTGTAACAACACAACCACACCACAAAACCACAATCCGCACCCATAAAACTCACAACAATGCATCGTGACTATAACAACACAACTAAACGCCCCAGAAATATAAAACTTGACAACACAACGCAAAAACCTTGCCTCCCGGTTGTAACAACACAACCACACCACAAAACCACAATCCGGACCCACAAAACTCACAACAATGCATTGTGACTATAACAACACAACTAAACGTCCCAGAAATACAAAACTTGACAACACAACACAAAAGCCTTTTCTCCCGATTGTAACAACACAACTACACCACAAAACCACAATCCGGACCCACAAAACTCACAACAACGCATCGTGACTATAACACAACAAAACGCCCCAGAAATACAAAATTTGACAACACAACGCAAAAGCCTTGCCTCCCAGTTGTCAGAACACAACCATAACACAAAACCACAATCTGGACCCACAAAACTCACAACAACGTATCATGACTATAACAACACAACTAAACTCCCCAGAAATACAGAACTTGGCAAAACAATGCAAAAGCCTTGCCTCCCGGTTGTAACAACACAACCACACCATTTTTTTGACTTCCAAAAAATGAAGGAATTACTGAGCGGCATCCCATGGACGCCAATATTAAAAAACAAGGGAGTTAAGGATGGATGGGAGTTTTTCAAAAATGAAATACTCAAGGCACAAATGCAAACAGTGCCAACAAAGAAGAAAAATAAGACAAATGCAAAGAAGCCAGAATGGATGTCCAAAGAACTTCTAACTGAGCTAAAGCTCAAAAGTGACATGCACAAGAAGTGGAAAAGAGGAGAAATCACCAAAGAAGAATTCAAACGTATAGCCAACACCTGTAGGGAAAAGGTTCGCAAGGCTAAAGCGCAAAATGAGCTCAGGCTTGCCAGGGACATAAAAAACAACAAAAAAGGCTTTTTTGCTTACGTTGGTAGAAAAAGGAAGAAAAAGGAGGCGATAGGGCCATTGCAAGGAGAAGATGGGGTGATGGCGACAGGGGACAGGGAAAAGGCAGAACTGCTCAATGCCTTCTTTGCCTCGGTCTTCTCACAAAAAGAAAGCCATCTTCAACCTCAGCAACACGGAATGGACGAAGGATTGGAGGAAATCCAACCCCAAATAGGGAAACAAGTTGTCCAGGAACACCTGGCCTCTCTAAATGAATTCAAGTCGCCAGGGCCAGATCAGCTACATCCAAGAGTATTGAAGGAATTAGTGGAAGTTATTTCAGAACCACTAGCAATTATCTTTGAGAGTTCTTGGAGAACGGGAGAAGTCCCAGCAGATTGGAGGAGGGCGAATGTGGTCCCTATTTATCTTCAAGAAGGGAAAAAAGAACGACCCAAACAATGACCGTCCGGTCAGCCTCACATCAATACCAGGCAAAATTCTGGAAAAGATCATTAAGGAAGTGGTCTGCGAACACTTAGAAACAAGTGCGGTCATTGCTAACAGTCAACACGGATTTACCAAAAACAAGTCATTCCAGACTAATCTGATCTCTTTTTTCGATAGAGTTACGAGTTGGGTCGATACAGGGAATGCTGTGGATGTAGCGTACCTGGATTTCAGGAAGGCCTTCGACAAAGTCCCCCACGACCTTCTGGCAAGGAAACTAGTAAAATGTGGGCTAGACAAAACTACGGTTAGGTGGATCTGTAATTGGCTAAGCGAACGAACCCAAAGGGTGCTCACCAATGCGTCGTCTTCATCATGGAAAGAAGTGACAAGTGGAGTGCCGCAGGGCTCCGTCCTGGGCCCGGTTCTGTTCAACATCTTTATTAACGACTTAGACGAAGGGTTAGAAGGCACGATCATCAAGTTTGCAGACGACACCAAACTGGGAGGGATAGCTAACACTCCAGAAGACAGGAGCAGAATTCAAAACGATCTTGACAGACTAGAGAGATGATTGGCCGAAACTAACAAAATGAAGTTCAACAAAGACAAATGCAAGATACTTCACTTCGGCAGAAAAAATGGAAATCAAAGATACAGAATGGGGGACGCCTGGCTTGACAGCAGTGTGTGCGAAAAAGACCTTGGAGTCCTCGTGGACAACAAGTTAAACATGAGCCTACAATGTGATGCGGCTGCTAAAAAAGCCAATGGGATTCTGGCCTGCATCAATAGGGGAATAGCGTCCAGATCCAGGGAAGTTATGCTCCCCCTCTATTCTGCCTTGGTCAGACCACACCTGGAATACTGTGTCCAATTCTGGGCACCGCAATTGAAGGGAGATGTTGACAAGCTGGAAAGCGTCCAGAGGAGGGCGACTAAAATGATGAAGGGTCTGGAGAACAAGCCCTATGAGGAGTGGCTTAAAGAGCTGGGCATGTTTAGCCTGCAGAAGAGAAGGCTGAGAGGAGACAAAACTCACAACAATGCATCGTGATAATAACAACATCTAAACGCCCCAGAAATACAAAACTTGGCACACAACTAAACAACCCAGAAATACAACACTTCGCAACACAACACAAAAGCCTTGCCTCTCAGTTGTAACAACACAACCACACCACAAAACCACAATCCAGACCCACAAAACTCACAACAACGCATTGTGACTATAACAAATACAACATTTGACAACACAACTCATCCACCTCCCCAATCCCTACATTCACACTTGGCCTCCAAAAAAACAATTATAATAATAACAATGACAACAACAACAACAACAATAAGAATCAACACCATCACAGGCAAGAAACAGCCAGGCACTGAGGCTGAGAGGCCAGTCAGTGCTAAACTGGGCCTCCAAAAAACAATACAGTAGCATCTAACTTATCCAACCTTCATAATCACTGCAACAACAATAATAATAAACACCTACACAGGCAAAACAAAAAAAAGACTATTGTACCACAATAAAAATATAAACCGCACTCAGCAGAATCAGACATTACAACTAACAACAAACCAAAGACAACAGGGATCTCAAGCAATTATCAATCAACACAAAAATTGAAGAAGGTAACAGACTTCAAATACTACTACTAATGTGAGTATAAAGAAGGTGGAGGTCACAGCATCAATACAACCTAATGTAGACTGACCAACACCACCAGACTCAGCCACAGGAATGCGTGGCCGGGCACAGCTAGTCTATATATATAAAAGGAGAATGGCATCGCTCCACCGGGTAAAACAACAAAACTACAGGCCCCCCAACCTCAAAATTTGACAACAGAACCCATCATCCACGTCTCTAGGTTCATACAACAAAACTAGACATCCCCAATCTCCATGGGGCCTAAAAAAACCCCAAAACTGGAATTCTCCCTCAATTACTTTCACTTTCTCCTTCTCTTTCCCTCAATTTACCCCTCAATCATAATAAAAACCAAAACAACAATAACAATAAACAGCTTCACAGGCAAGAAGCAGCCAGGCACTGAACCTGCGAGGCCATTCAGTGCTAATCAAGCTCACCAATGCCAACATTGGCACTTGCCCTCCAAACAGACAATACAATACAGTCTCACTTATCCAAGCTTCACTTATCTAATATTTATTAATACATAACATTACTCTATCTCATATGTAATAATTAACTCTGGTCAAATAAGAAAACAGAACAATAGCATCTCTAAAATCAGGACACTAAATACAAAACAACACTCAGAAGACGGCAATTCCAGACAGGAAACAATCACACCCAGATAACACCTCCCAAAAAAGGATTCCCTCAACCAAGAAACACCCAGGCCTCGAACCTGCAAGGCCATTCAATGCTAATCAAGGTAACTAATTGCAACATTCATACTTGCTACACTCAGACTATTCATTACTATTCCACCTCCCAACCAACAATTCCACAAAGTAGAAAGCGGCCAGGCTTCCAAGCAGCAAGACTATTCACTCCTCTTCAACCTCCCCAACCAAGATTTCCCCTTAATCAAAAAGCCTCACTTTTGGAAGCCAGCAGGGCACTCCCTCCCATTCAACCAGTCCAACCAACGAGGCCCATATAGAGAAAGCCCCCAGGCTTACAAGCAACGAGTCTACTCACTGCAATTCCAATTGGCCACAGCAACGCGTGGCAGGGCACAGCCAATATCTTATATAATGGGAGTTGAGCATCCATGGATTTTGGCATTGGAACCAAATCTCAAGGGCACAAGACAAGGATGCAAGGAGTCCTCGTCTCGCAAACTTGTCGATCTGGGGTTGCCAATGGCATCTTAATTGCTCTCTTTCCAATGCCAGGTTCTGGCGGAGGCTCTGTATTTCTCGCTGGTGGCCAAGCGCCTTCACCCCGAGGAGGACGACACCTTGGTGGAGTATCCCTTCGTGGAGCACGTTTCGGAGAAGATCGGCAAGGTCCGGCCGCCGCAGGGCTTTGCGCTCTTCCAGGCCAAGGAGGAGGCCAGGAAGGTCAAGCTCCTGCACAATCTGCTCAAGGTGAGTCCGGCAAAGAGAGAGATGGGTTAGCATCAAAATTGCAACTACCGAACGCCGTTGTTTTGCAACAAGCATGAATGGTTTTAAAACATTCCTTTTCTCCAGTTGCTAGAAGGGTTGCAGTCATTCTCCAGCAGAACCTGAATTTGTCGCTTTTCCAGGAGCTTTTCCAGTCTTAAAGACAGTCGGTGTGCTTCATAACCTTTTCTAGATAATTAAATATAATTTTAAACTCCTGTTTGTTTTCCTTTGTGCTAGAACTTCCTGGTCTACATGCTTTTCCTGCTGGCGATCCTCCTCACCAACTACGGCGATGCCTCCCAACACAGACAGGCCTTCCTTCTGCAAAACTCCATCAAACAGCAGCTGGATGCTGAGCGGTTCCTGAGCATTAAGAGGTATTTGTTCTGCTTGATCGTAATTGTGCATTCAATGCACATGCAGTCCCCAAGTTACGGACAAGATTGGCTCTGTGGGTTTGTTATTTATTATTATGATTATGATTATTATTTTATTGTATGACACAGCAAACAAGATAGATATGCTGGATTTCATTTCACAAAATCACAAGTCGAACACTTCCCAAGTGTCTAGGACTGTGTGATGTATTTTCGGATGATGCGCCCAGATCCCAGTCGGGTGGCTTTTTGCAGTTAGCAGATCGTAATTTTGTCAATGTCTATTGTTTCCAAATGCCGGCTGAGATCTTTTGGCACGGCACCCAGTGTGCCCATCACCACCGGGACCACCTGCACTGGTTTCTGCCAGAGTCTTTGAAGTTCAATCTTGAGGTCCTGAAAGCGGCTGAGTTTTTCCTGTTGTTTTTCGTCAATGCGACTGTCACCTGGGATGGCAACATCAATGATCCAAACCTTTTTCTTTTCCACAACTGTGTGTTGTGTTCCAGAACTTTGTCAGTCTGGATTTGAAAGTCCCACAGTATCTTTGTGTGCTCATTTTCCGATACTTTTGCAGGTTTGTGATCCCACCAGTTCTTTTCTGCTGGGAGGTAGTACTTGAGGCATAAGTTCCAATGAATCATTTGGGCCACATAGTTGTGTCTCTGTTTGTAGTCTGTCAGTGCAATTTTCTTTCAGCAGCTGAGGATATGATCAATGGTTTCGTCGGTTTCCTTGCACAGTCTGCATTTTGGGTCATCAGCTGATTTTTCGATCTTGGCCTGAATTGCCTTTGTCCTGATGTCTTGCTCCTGGGCTGCAAGGATCAGGCCTTCTGTCTCCTTCTTCAGGGTCCCATTTGTGAGCCAGAGCCAGGTCTTCTCCTTGTCAGCTTTTCCTTCAATTTTGTCAAGGAACTTTCCATGCAATGTTTTGTTGTGCCAGTATTTATATTCTGCCCTTCTCACCCTGAAGGGGACTCAGTGCGGATCACAATGTACATATACATGACAAACATTCAATGCCATTTGACATACGACATACAGACACAGAAACAATTTAACATTTTCCAGCTTCCAGGCTTCATGAGGGTATGCTCGATTCCAGCCACAAGGGGAGCTACTGCTTCATCATCCACTGTGACACTGAGTCCTTTATGGAGTACTTCCTCGTTCTTCCGCATGCTGCTGGACAATTTTATGGTGTCATAAATTAGTTAAATTAGCCTCTCCGCATAAAGCGGTACCTAAATTTTCTACTTGACATATGCAACTGTATTTCGGGTTGCTTAGTTCAACAACGAGCTAGGCTATTTAATGGTTGGGCGCTCAATCCAACCAGCCTGGCTTCGAACTCATGACATCTCGGTCAGTAGTGATTTATTGCAGCTGGCTACTAACCAGCTGTGCCACAGCCCCGCCCTTGTTCTTAAGTTGAATTTGCTTTGAAGTCTGAACACGGACTTTTTTTGAAGTGTAACTCTCTCTGTTTAGGCCCGGTGAGTTCTGGGAGTGGATGTCGCACAAGCTGCTGCCCTATCTGCACAACGGCCACTCCACCCAGAGCACCACCCTCGGAGCCGCACGGCTGCGGCAGGTTCGTTTGCAAGAAGGTACGCATCAGGTTGTAAAGCAGCAGAGAAGTCTTTGCATCCCATTGCGTTCCCGGCGCAACGTTAGTTAACATCATCTAATAAAACAAGGACAGGGTTCCTTTCCATGCATCCATTTCTTGATTCAAGATCTAAAGCAGGGGTCCTCAAACTTTTAAAGCAGAGGGCCCACAATTCCAAGTCATGTGGGCGGCATGACTGCATGGAGCGCCGTTACCTTCCCGCCGGAGCAGTACCTATTGATCTACTCACAGGTTGGTAGGAGCTGGGGCTAACAGCGGGCGCTCATTCCGCTCCCGGGATTTGAACCTGGTACCTTTCGGTCCACAAGAACAATACAATATTTAAAAATGAAAACAATTGTAACCAACATAAACCTATCAGGATTTCAATGGGAAGTGTGGGCCCGCTTCTGGCCAATGAGATAGTCAAATTAATTAGGATTGTTGTTGTGTGCTTTTCAAATCATTTCAGACTTTGAGCGAGCCCAAGTCTAAAATTATTTGTTTATTCATTTACTACATTTATTTATTACATTTATATTTCACCCTTCTCACCCCGGAGGGGACTCAGAGCAGCTGTATGTACATACATTATATGTATGTATAGCATAATATTAGCATTATATATTACTATATTATATATTACTATATTGAACTATACCACTATACTGTAATATTATATGGTATAGTGGTATAGTTCAGTATAGTAATGTAGTATTTGAAGGGCATATCCTGACATTGATATTTGCAGCATTTTAATGTTTTAATGATTTATATAGGGTTTTAATGGCATGTTTTATATGGTATTTGATGGTCTGGCTTTTGTGTATTTGTTTGTTTGTCTTGCATGCGAAAGACCTATGGTCTAAGCATTAAATAAGTTTGGTAATATTATATGTAATATATAACGTATAATTAATATTATTATATGGTATTATTATTAGTATTGTATCTATATATATAAAAGAGTGATGGAATCAGGGCACCGGACAAAACAACAAAACTACAAGCCCCTCAACCTCGAAATTTGACAACACAACCCATCATCCACGGCTCTAGGTTGATACAACAAAAAGAAAAGAAAAATAAAGTCCTAATTAGAGGGAAAGGAATAATTGTTTTTATCCAATTTCTGCCAGTTAGATGGCTAAGCTCCGCCCACTTGGTCTCCTAGCAACCTGCTCAGCCCAGGGGACAGGCAGACTTAGGCCTCAGGCCTCTTCCACACTGCCTATAAGATACAGATTATCTGAATTTAACTAGATTATATGGCAGTGTAGACTCAAGGCCCTTCCACACAGCTATATTACCCATTTATAATCTTACTAGCTGTGCCCGGCTACGCGTTGCTGTGACGTTATCTGGTGGTGTTGGTGAGAACTTGTTGAGGTAGTGGTGCTATTGAATGTCTGTTGTATGGTTGTCTTTATGTTTAGTATGCATTTGGTTGTTTGTGTACTGTGTAAGTGGTGAGGGTAGAGGGGGTCTATGTCCCTGTGTAGTAGTGTATAGTTTTTATACGTTGTCCATGTGTTGTGAATGCTTGGATTGTGTCCTGCTGCATCGTAGAAAGGGTTGGGCTGGATGGCCCTTAGGGGTCTCTCCAAACTCTTGGATTCTATGCTACCATTATTATTATTATTATTATTATTATTATTATTATTATTATTATTATTATTATTATCTTCATCATCATTATTATGTAGAGGCTGGATGGCCATCTGTCAGGAGTGCTTGGATTGTATCCTCCTGCATGGTAGAAGGAATACCACCACTACCTCAACAATTTCTCACCAACACCACCAGACAACGCCACAGCAACGCATGGCCGGGCACAGCTAGTAACATTATAATATTATTATCAATATTATATGTATATACAATATATTATATTATTAAAATGATATTAAAATATTTTATTATGAAACTAAGGGTGGGGGCCAGGTAAATGACCCCGGGCCTTAGTTTGGGGACCCCTGGTCTAAAGAATGACCTCATGAGTCTCCCATTTCTCCTAATGTTCCACTTCGACAATCCTAATCTAGACAGAAGTGCAACTTTGGGGATCATGGAAAAGTTGGAAAGAGTGATAGTATGTGATCTTTCTAGAGCAGGGGTCCCCAAACTTTTTAAGCAGAGGGCCGGTCCACAATCCCTCAGACTGTTGAGGGGCCGAATTATCATTTGAAAAAAAATACAAACAAATTCCTATGCATACTGCACATGTCTTATTTGTAGTGCAACAACAACGACAACGAAAGAATACAATATTTAAAAATGAAAACAATTTTAACCAACATAAACCTATTAGGATTTCAATGGAAAGTGTGGGCCTGCTATTGGCCAATGAGAAAGTCAAGTTAATTAGGATTGTTGTTGTTGTTGTTGTGTGCCTTCAAGTCATGTCAGATTTTGGCCGAGCCTAAGTCTAAAATTAATTATTTATTTACTGCATTTATTTACTACATTTATATCCTGTCCTTCTCACCCTGAAGGGGACTCAGAGCAGCTGTATGTACATACAATATATTATATTATTAGCATAACACAATATTAGCATTATATATTACTATATTGAACTATACCACTATACTATTATATAATATGTAATATATAACATATAATTAATATAATTATATGGTACAGTAGAGTCTCACTTATCCAACACTCGCTTATCCAACTTTCTGGATTATCCAACGCATTTTTGTAGCCAGTATTTTCAATACATCGCGATATTTTGGTGCTAAATTCGTAAATACAGTAATTACTACATAGCATTACTGTGTATTGAACTACTTTTTCTGTCAAATTTGTTGTTAAACATGATGTTTTGGTGCTTAATTTGTAAAATCATAACCTAATTTGATGTGTAATAGGCTTTTCCTTAATCCCTGCTTATTATCCAACATATTCGCTTATCCAACATTCTGCCTGTCCGTTTATGTTGGATAAGTGAGATTCTACTGTATTACTATTAGTATTATATTGTATAACATAAGATTATTATCAATATTATATGTATATACAATATATTATATTATTAAAACTGATATAAAAAAAATTATATTATAAAACTGAGGGCGGGGGCCAGGTAAATGACCTTGGAGGGCCGCATCCGGCCCCCGGGCCTTAGTTTGGGGACCCCTGCTCTAGAGAAACCAATGCTCTGTATTTCTCTCCCTTTTCTTTAGTGGACTGTCCAGCCTCTGTCCAGCGTGTCCTCGGTGGGGACGACGCCTCTGATCCCAAAGAGAAATGCGCTTCCATCGCCCGTGGCTTTGATACCACCAACTATGCAGTGGGATGGAAGAAGGGTAACCATTCGGAGCCATGGAAATACTCTCCTCCTGATATTGCAGGGTAAGCGGCCATCCACACCGGACAAGGCATTTTTAGTGGTGGGCCATTTGCACACATAGGGAAGCTGGTGAAGAAACACAACCTACAAACTATTTCCAACTCACTAAGAAAATCCAACAAAGGTTACATTCAGCAAAGGACAAGAGGGATCTTCTCACCTCTGCAGAAGTCTATCGTATACTGTGCAGCTGTGGATAAGTCTACATAGGGACCACCAAACACAGCATTGCCCAGACACGAGTCAAGGAACATGAAAGGCACTGCAGAATAATTCAACCAGAGAAGTCATCCATAGCAGAGCCCTTGATAGAATCATAGAATCGTAGAGTTGGAAGAGACCTCACGAGTCTCTTTGCTTTAAGTAAGCCCTAACTAAGATTGCATTAAAATAGCTTAGTTTGTGCTGACTCTTTTCTTAGATTGCATTAGGAAGCTGTGTGCTTGACTCTTTTCTTAGATTGCATTAGGAAGCTGTGTGCTTGACTCTTTTTTTAGATTGCATTAGGAAGCTGTGTGCTTGACTCTTTTCTTAGATTGCATTAGGAAGCTGTGTGCTTGACTCTTAGATTGCATTAGGAAGCTGTGTGCTTGACTCTTTTCTTAGATTGCATTCGGAAGCTGTGTGCTTGACTCTTCTTAAATTGCATTAGGAAGCTGTGTGCTTGACTCTTTTCTTAGATTGCATTAGGAAGCTGTGTGCTTGACTCTTTTCTTAGATTGCATTAGGAAGCTGTGTGCTTGACTCTTTTCTTAGATTGCATTAGGAAGCCGTGTGCTTGACTTTTCTGAGACTGTGTTAGGAAGCCAACCTGGATACAGAATATTATTTGAGAACACAGAAATGCTGGACCACTCTCACAGACTACACAGAGAAGCCATTGAAAGCCACAAGGATTAGGACAATTTAATAAGAAAGGAAAGTATGGAAATGAACAGCATACCTCACAACTTCTGAGGATGCCTGCCATAGATGCAGGTGAAATGTCAGGAGAAAACGCTTCTGCATGGCCATACAGCTCGGAAAATTCACAGCTGATTCTTTTCTTAGATTGCATTAGGAAGCTGTGTGCTTGACTTTTCTGAGACTGCGTTAGGAAGCCAACCTGGACACAGAATATTATTTGAGAACACAGAAATGCTGGACCACTCTCACAGACTACACAGAGAAGCCATTGAAAGCCACAAGGATTAGGACAATTTTATAAGAAAGGAAACCATGAAAATGAACAGCATACCTCACAACTTCTGAGGATGCCTGCCATAGATGCAGGCGAAATGTCAGGAGAAAACGCTTCTGGAACATGGCCATACATTCCGGAAAACTCACAGTAACCCAATCCGTCTTCTACATGGCATCCAGCTATTTAAATATCCCACAGTGACTTCCATCTACAGTAGAGTCTCACTTATCCAACACTCGCTTATCCAATGCATTCTGGATTATCCAATGCATTTTTGTAGTCAATGTTTTCAATACTTTGTGATATTTTGGTGCTAAATTCGTAAATACAGTAATTACTACATAGCATTACTGGGTATTGAACTACTTTTTCTGTCAAATTTGTTGTATAGCATGATGTTTTGGTGCTTCATTTGTAAAATCATAATCTAATTTGATGTTTTATAGGCTTTTCCTTAATCTCTTCTTATTATTCACTTATCCAACGTTCTGCTGGCCCGTTTATGTTGGATAAGCGAGACTCTACTGTATTTATATATGGCTATCCCATCACGAGTCTGACTTCTCCTTTCCAAACTAAGTCTCTAAGTACTAGACATGTCCAAAAAATCGTTTTGAATTGTATATCGGAATTATTTCAGATTTTCTCACTTTTTGATACACATTCTGAGACATTGTCTCACAGTGCAACCAGCAATGTAATTCGAACCATTGTTGGCCCATTCTCTAATTGTCTCTTAATTTTTCGTTAATTTTTTCCCCCCAATTTTTTGAAAATATATATTGAAAAATATTTTTAAAATGTTTTTTTGTTTCTGAAACCTACCTTGAATGGGAGTTTAGCGCAGCCTAACATGGCTGCCGCTCCCCAGCCAATCAGAAGCTTCCACGATGGATGCAAAGGTGGGGGCTAGGGTTGATGAGGATAGCTCAAGAAATGAGGGCGGGAGAGCCCTGTAAAAGCCCCCCCCCCCGGTTCTTTATTTTTTTTTGGCGATTGCGCATGCGCGTCCGCCAATTTAGAAACATTTATAATCATTACGAATTTTCGGAAATATCCGAAATTTTTGGGTGAAAAAATCGGAAATACTTTCTATATCGAAGTGCCAGCGCCCCCTACTTTAGAAACGAGAATTGAAACATTTTTTTCATCGATCGGACATGCCTACTAAGTACATTTGGAAGGCGGATGGATGGCATGGCTGGCGCAACCAATCCATTGAAGATGGAAATGTTCCCTGGTCTAGGCTTCACCTCTGGTCTCTCTCTTCCCTTCCAGAGGCTGGTATTGGGGATACCTTTCCTTCTACGACAGCGGAGGGTACGTCCAAGAGTTGGGGACGACAATGGAGGAAAGCCGGGCCCGACTGCAGCGCCTCCGGCAAAACAACTGGATCTCCAATGTGTAAGTGATTGTTGTTGTTAGAGCAGGCATTGGCAAACGTGGGCCCTCCAGATATTATGGATTTCAACTCCCACCATTCCTAACAGCCTCAGGCCCTTTGCTTTTCCCCCTTAGGTGCTTAAACTACTTTAGTCCCATAAACTACCTGGTTGTCTTGAATCCTAACACGTGTGTCGTATCCTGACCTTCCTCCTTTGCAGGAGCCGTGCAGTCTTTGTGGAGCTGACCCAGTTCAATCCAGGCCTGGGGCTGCATGCAGTGGTCACTCTGCGGCTGGAGTTCCCTATGGCAGGACACGCAATGCCGGCTGTGGCCGTGGCCCCCCTCCCGCTGCTCCCGCACAGCCGAGGCATCACCACGCAGCTCCTCATGATGGTCAGTCCGTAGAGACATCTTTATACGAAACCTGTTTGTGTGATTATTTCACGCTCGCAGTAGTGATTGTTCAAACCTGGGTGTGCTTTTCTGTTGTGGGGCTAATTCCAAATTTCAGGCTGCAACCATCTTTTGTTTTCTTGTCAGCATCTAATAAATAAAATCTAATCCTGAATCTAAGTAAGGCGGCTCTTCAGCTTAGAAATGGAGATGAGCACCTGGGGGTTGGTGCTCATCTCCATTTCTAAGCTGAAGAGCTGGCATTGTCTGTAGACACCTCCAAGGTCATGTGGCCGGCATGACTGCATGGAGAGCCGTTAACTTCCCGCCGGAGCGGTACCTATTGATCTACTCACATTGGCATGTTTTCGAACTGCTAGGTTGGTAGAAGCTGGAGCTAACAGCGGGTGCTCACTCCGCTCCAGGGATTTGAACCTGGACCTTTCGGTCTGCAAGTTCAGCAGCTCAGTGCATTAACACACTTTGCCACCGGGGCTCCTAACCCTGAATCTAGTCCAGTGCAAATTGGACACAAATGTTTAGAGGCAGAATTTTCATGTTGTCCGGTTTCCTGCAGCTGATGCAAAGTGGATTGGAGTAGTGCTGAAAAAACAAATCACTGTCATTTTCCTTCTTTATATGAGGAAGTCATTGGAAAATGTGGACCTTTGAAAAACTATTTGCACATCGGTGCTTAGTGACTGGAAGAAACACTTATGTGTTCCTTCTCTCCTTGTTGCCAGGTCATCCTGATGGCGGTGGTGGTCTACCTGGTGGTCTCGGAGTGCCTCTCCATCAAGAAGCTGGGCAGGGCCTACTTTGGCTTCCTGGGCAGCTACGGCCAGTGGCTGCTCATCCTGGCCACCGCCTCCGCCGTGGTGGTCCACCTCAGCCAGGCCTCTCTGGCCGACCGGCAGTGGACGCAGTACCTGAAGGACAAGGGGGCCTTCACCAGCTTCTACGAGGTGGCCTCCCTCCAGGACGCCTTTGCCTGCCTGGCCGCCGTGCTTCTCTTCTTGCTGACGGTCAAGGTAAGGATGGACATCACCCTGGACTTGAATACGGTACTTTTTGAACCTTAAAAAAGTTCTTTTGTTCCATTTTCAGTGGGGAACTTCCATCTCAGTATGGGGTGTTAATGTGGGATTTGTGTGTTGATAGTGTTTAAATGCAATTTGTGGCATGCTTGTATTGCTACTGATTCCATCATCCAGAATGTACCATAGTGTGGAAAGAGTTAATTGCCAAGAAGCTATGATGACCTTGATGTGTGGCTGAAACTAGGGAATATCCAGACACAAGTGTTTGTGCATAAGGATTGTATCAGTTCCGTTCTGTTCAGTTGAGTTCTGTCTGCCTAGAGTTCGAGTCAAGTTCTGTTGGAGAACAGAACAGTCCTGTGTTCGTCTGTTGTCTGCAAGTCTGTTTGTGTTGATTACTACTGCATACAGTAAAACCTTGTAAATAGTTTTACCAATGTCTCTGAGTGTCTCTTCGTTCTGCTTCCATCCAACTACTGCTGCGCTGCAAATACTCTGACATGGGGAACTTCCAGTTGATAGGAAGACCAGACTTTCATTCTCAGCTTTCTCTCCCAACAGGTTTCCCAGCAGCTGCGCTTCATCCGGCAATGGTCCACCTTCGGCAAAACTTTGCAGCGGTCCATGAAAGAGCTCTTTGCCGCTGTGGTGGTCTTCGCGATCCTCACTGCGGCTTATGCTCAGCTGGGCTTCCTGGTAAATCTGGGGTCGCTTTTAGGGGAAACCAACAAACCTTGATCCTTTTATCCAAGCCACACAATCGATTGCCTTGGACCTGCTTGTTGCGTTTGTGGTTTTATTTATACGCAAATTGCTTTGGAGTGAAGACATAGTGATGCCTAGAGAAATATTCTCTCCAAGCCTCCAATTTTTGGATTTTGGAGGTTGTTGACCACAGCATTGAGCTGGGTGGCCTATATAGGAGACTTCTCTATGCATCACTAAGAATTCGAGAATGAATCAATGCAGGTAATAAGATTACTGTGGATTATTTCATGGTGTTTAGAAAAAGGAGGAGTCTCACAGTCTCCATTCATTCTCCATCCATGGATTCAACGGCAATTTGAAGGAAACCATAATAAGGAGAATTTGGCCCTCTATGGAAATGGGGTTGACAGCTCTGATATGGGCAAAGGAAGTTGGGCTTGAGTCTGTTTATGCTCAATATATAATAATAACTAAACACAGCTGTCTGTTCTAAACAATATCTGAAAAATGTGCACCACGATAAAGGTTCAAACCATAGAACACAATATGTATATTAGAGCATCATATACATAATAATGTTAACAATAATACAAATAATAATACAACTGATAACCAAATTCTGTCAGCTGTAGTGGCATACAGTCATAACTTACAAAGATTTATAGACTGCAATCATCCAGATTTAAATGCTACACAGAGCAGTTTTCAATATAAAACATATATCAACAAGACTCCAACTAAAGTTTGTTAGTGACACAGTATGTGTACATCCAGTCTCTCCAAATGCATGTAATATGCTGTAAAACTCAATATATCAGTGTGCAAATCAATTGGCTCAAACTTGGCTTGGAGTCAAAACAAATCAAAGTCTATGTAGTCTTGGAGCAGTTCTGTAGGACTCCTCTAGATGTAAATGCAGTCAGTAGGCTGTAGCTTCAGTTTGTTGACAATAAATGGTCAAATAGATGTTACTTTAGAGTAGCTGGCTGTGAGCCGAAGTAAGCTGTTTACATAAGCCGTTTACTGCTGGTTCCCAGGTTTACTCCAGTTTCAGTTAACCCTTCATCTGGTAAGCGGCAATGTTTTGAATATCTCTATTGTTGGCTCAGCTTCAAGTTTTATGTTCGCAGTGTCTACGTGCTGATTGTGGATTCTATAGTGCGAGCCTATGCTCAGCCAATGGCCACAGGGCGCTTGGGGTCTTCATGGTGCCGTCTTGTCTCTCTGCAGCTCTTCTCTTCACAATCGGAGGCCTTCTGCAGCGTCTCCAGGTCCTTTCGGCTCCTTTTCGCCGCCCTCCGGAGCAGCACCCCGATGCGCCTTGATCTTCCGGGGCCCCCAGGCCTTTCCCACCTCTTTTACGCCACTTTCCTGGTCCTGGAGCTGTGGGTGGTGGGCCGTCTCTTTGCCGCCGTCCTGATCCACCATTACCGCCAGACCCGCTTTGAGATGTACCGCCCGGCCTTCGAGTCCCAGGACTACGAAATGGTGGAGCTCTTCGTCCGGCGGCTCAAGATGTGGATGGGGTTCAGCAAAGCCAAGGAGGTGAGCGCAGCCCCACATCCATCTTTCTCTCTCTTTCTGAGAGCCAGGTTTGCTTACCTTCTCCTATTCTGAACACAGCAGAAACACAACAACAACAACAACAAATTTTATTTATTCCCTGTCTCTTCTGATAGCCTGAGGCAGGGTACAACAAAGTCAATAATGTATGAGGAAATATTTTTTAAAACTTCAGTGGGGAAAGGCAGGCAAAATGGACTATTATTATTACAGTAGAGTCTCACTTATCGAACATAAATGGGCTGGCAGAATGTTGGATAAACGAGTATGTTGGATAATAAGGAGAGATCTGGAGCCCTCGGTGGCCTAGGGGATAAAAGCCTCATGACTTGAAGGTTGGGTTGCTGACCTGAAAGCTGCCAGGTTCGAATCCCACCCGGGGAGAGTGCGGATGAGCTCCCTCTATCAGCTCCAGCTCCATGCGGGGACATGAGAGAAGCCTCCCACAAGGAGGGTAAAAACATCAAAACATCCGGGCGTCCCCTGGGCAACGTCCTTGCAGACGGCCAATTTTCTCACTCCAGAAGCAACTCCAGTTGCTCCTGACACAAACAAACAAACAAATAAATAAATAAATAAGGAGAGATTAAGGAGAAGCCTATTAAACATCAAGTTAGGTTATGATTTTACAAATTAAGCACCAAAACATCATGTTATACAACAAATTTGATAGAAAAAGTTCAATATGTAGTAATGCTACATAGTAATTACTGTATTTACGAATTTAGCACCAAAATATCATGATGTATTGAAAACATTGACTACAAAAATGCGTTGGATAATCCAGAACGTTGGATAAGCGAATATTGGATAAGTGAGACTGTACTGTATATATATATTATTATATTACAGTATAGTCTCACTTATCCAAGCCTCGCTTATCCAAGCCTCTGGATTATCCAAACCACTTTTAATGTTTTCAATATATCGTGATATTTTGGTGATAAATTTGTAAATACAGTAATTACAACTCATTGAACTACTTTTTCTGTCAAATTTGTTGCATAACATGATGTTTTGGTGCTTAATTTGTAAAATCATAACCTAATTTGATGTTTAATAGGCTTTTCCTTAATCCCTCCTTATTATCCAAGATATTGCTTATCCAAGCTTCTGCCGGCCCGTTTAGCTTGGTTAAAGTCCCCAAACTTTTAAAAAAGGGGGCCAGTTCACAGTCCCTTGGACCACTGGAGTGCCGGACTATAGTTTTTTTTTAAAAAAAACTGTGAACAAATTCCGATGCACACTGCACACTGCACACATCTTATTTTGAAGTTAAAAAACCAAACGGGAACAAATACAGCCTGAATGTTAGTAATAATGATGATGATTATTATTATAATCATCATGATGAAAATAATATAGAGGGTTGGGTCATGTAGTCCAACCCCCTTCTGCCTTTGTCCACTAAAAGCACAAGCAAAGCACCCCTGACAGATGGCCACCCAGCCTCAATGTTAGTAATAACAACAAAAATAATATCAAGGGTTGGAAGAGACCCCTTGGGCCACTTAGTCCAGCCCTCTTCTGCCTTTGCCCACCACAAGCAAAGCACCCCTGGCAGATGGCCACCCAGCCTCAATGTTAGTAATAATAACAATAAAAATAATATTAAGGGTTGGAAGAGAACCCTTGGGCCACTTATTCCAGCCCTCTTCTTCCTTTGAGCACCATAAGCAAAGCCCCCTGAGAGATGGCCACCCAGCCTCAATGTTAGTAATAATAACAATAAAAATAATATTAAGGGTTGGAAGAGAACCCTTGGGCCACTTATTCCAGCCCTCTTCTTCCTTTGAGCACCATAAGCAAAGCCCCCTGAGAGATGGCCACCCAGCCTCAATGTTAGTAATAATAACAATAAAAATAATATTAAGGGTTGGAAGAGAACCCTTGGGCCACTTATTCCAGCCCTCTTCTTCCTTTGAGCACCATAAGCAAAGCCCCCTGAGAGATGGCCACCCAGCCTCAATGTTAGTAATAATAACAATAAAAATAATATTAAGGGTTGGAAGAGAACCCTTGGGCCACTTATTCCAGCCCTCTTCTTCCTTTGAGCACCATAAGCAAAGCCCCCTGAGAGATGGCCACCCAGCCTCAATGTTAGTAATAATAACAATAAAAATAATATTAAGGGTTGGAAGAGAACCCTTGGGCCACTTATTCCAGCCCTCTTCTTCCTTTGAGCACCATAAGCAAAGCCCCCTGAGAGATGGCCACCCAGCCTCAATGTTAGTAATAATAACAATAAAAATAATATTAAGGGTTGGAAGAGAACCCTTGGGCCACTTATTCCAGCCCTCTTCTTCCTTTGAGCACCATAAGCAAAGCCCCCTGAGAGATGGCCACCCAGCCTCAATGTTAGTAATAATAACAATAAAAATAATATTAAGGGTTGGAAGAGAACCCTTGGGCCACTTATTCCAGCCCTCTTCTTCCTTTGAGCACCATAAGCAAAGCCCCCTGAGAGATGGCCACCCAGCCTCAATGTTAGTAATAATAACAATAAAAATAATATTAAGGGTTGGAAGAGAACCCTTGGGCCACTTATTCCAGCCCTCTTCTTCCTTTGAGCACCATAAGCAAAGCCCCCTGAGAGATGGCCACCCAGCCTCAATGTTAGTAATAATAACAATAAAAATAATATTAAGGGTTGGAAGAGAACCCTTGGGCCACTTATTCCAGCCCTCTTCTGCCTTTGAGCACCATAAGCAAAGCCCCCTGAGAGATGGCCACCCTGCCTCAAAGTTAGTAATAATAACAATAAAAATAATATCCAGCCCTCCTCTGCCTTTCTGCACCACAAATTAAATAATTATAATACCTTTGTAAACACAAGCAAAACTCCAATTCCAACTACAGGCAGGCACAGGGCGAGGAAGGAGACGGGAAAGGCATGTGCAGGGAAAGGACGGAGCGGCGGCATGCATCTTCCTCGGGGGAGGAGGAGGAAGCCACTGCCGTGGGGGCCAGATAGATGCCTTCCAGGAGCCGCATGTGGCCCGTGGGCCGTAGTTTGGGGCCATAGCTCTACTGTATTGTATTATTTATTACCCACCCTCCGCCTTTTTAATTTCCTCCTTCCCCAGGATCCGAACAAGTCCCATTTGCGTTTTGGCTACATGGTTGACCCAAAAATAGTAGAAGCAGGCTGCCTGTCCGGTGTGTTGCTACCTGACGCTGCCTTTTTCTTCCTTCTCCTTTTCCCGCAGTTCCGGCACAAGGTCCGCTTTGAGGGGATGGAGCCGCTGCCCTCGCCCTCCTCCAGCCAAGACTCGCGCTCCCTGCTGGTGCCCACGCCCAGCGCCACGTCGGACACTTCCCGGGCCTCCTCCTCCTCCTCCTCGGTCCAGCTGGACGGCCTCAGCCTGGCGCCCGGTCCCCGCGGCAGCTGCGAAGTGGACGCCGAAGTCCAGCGTTTGCTCGCCCTCCTGGAGACGCTCTTGGGCCGCTTCGACCGGGTCAACGCCGCCACCGAGGAGGTCGCCCGCCTGGAGTCGCAGCTGGGATGGACACGGAGCTGGCAGGCCAAACGGAAGGGGAGACGGAAGGCTGAACGAGTGCCGAAAAGCCTCTCCGCAGAAACGGCATCCCGCTTCCTTCCAATGCACTCGCAGCCTCTCCGTGGAAATGCATCCCCGCTTCCCTCGAACGGCATCAATTTCCCGGCCGCTCCTCACCCAACTGCTGCCCCTGCGCCTCTCAGGATTGTCCGAAGTGACCAAGGCCTCTTGCTGGCTCCATGCAAGACCCAGACGTTGCTCGTGCCGGCGGTCAGGAGAAAGAAGCCTCTGGGTGCCAAAAACCGGGTGCACCCCGCCGGCAAATAGAACATACCGTGTTTGGGAATATCGTGTCCCATTCTGGGCACCACACTTTAAGAGAGATATTGACTCTTAAGCTGGAAAGTGTCCAGAGGAGGGTGACTAAAAGGATCCATGAATAATCCCTGTGAGGAGCGGCTTAAAGAGCTGGGTCTGAAGAGAAGGTTGAGAGGAGACATGAAAGGATGTCACAAGGAAGAGGGAGAAGGCTTGTTTTCTGCTGCCGTGGAAACTAGGATCCACAGCAGTGAATTCAAATGGCACGAAAGGATATTCCACGTGAGCTTCTTGGCCATAAGAGCTGTTCAACAGTGGAACTCTCTGCCTGAGGTTTTGAAGTTGTGCCTGGATGGCCACCTGTTGAGGGGGCTTTGATTGTGCTTTTCCTGCATGGAAGAAGGGGGCTAGACTAGATGGCTCATGCGGTCTCTTCCAACTCTGTGATTCTTGGTTGGAAAAACAAAGGAATGGAAAAGGCGAGGCTTTGTAATTTTGCAGGAACGTGGCCTTCTGTTTGCTCTCTGCCGGATGTGCGGAGCTGGCCGAATATCGGGGCCCTGAAGCCAGGAGCAGTATTATTATTATTATTATTTAGTGGTTTCAAGAAAGCAAGAGCAATCTCATCTGCATCTTTGTAGTGAAATTAAAAGGGAAGAGTAATGGAACAAAAGGCAGAAGGCAACTTGTTGAGTTTCTCGGAAACTGCTACGAAGCGATGGGTCAAAGAAAAGCCTAAATTGGTCCGAAGGATTAGAAGAGGGCATTATTCTCGGCCTCTGTTTGGTCACATTTGTGATTTCCAGAAGAAGTTATAGGTTTCCGTCGGACGGAGGAAGTATTCCGGAGACAGGGTCCTCTGGCCGTTTTGCTTCCGGTCGCATAATAATCTATTTGAAAGAAATCGCCAAAGTACTATCGGCAGCCGAAAAATTAAAAGGGTCCCAGCGTATGTTATTTTGGAAAGAGCTGAGGGTTGAGGGCTTGGAAAAAGGGGACCCATGAGCTGGTTTTGTGGGTTTCAACTTCCAATGCTTTCCGTCCCTTTGCTGGAAACCGTTTGTGTGTGTTGCTCGATAAGAGTCGGAGGAGTACGATTTTGAGTATATTTTATTTTATCATGTGGGAGTGTGTTTGCGCACATAGGTATGTATTTTATATATATATATATATATTTGGTTTACGGTTTGTATTTACTGCCCCAGCACTTTAATCATCATTGCTTGCCTTAGCTAACAGTGACACGTGCGGCGTTTTTAAAATAAGAGCAGGATAATAATAATAATAATAATATATCATGGAAGCAGTATTTTTTGTTGTTGTTGTTATGTAAATCGTAATGTGAAACGGGCAACAGGAATACGATTGCGGATATTACCCCCGCGCATTTGCAAAAAGGAAGAGAAAATATACTAGGAAATGCATTCTTCTTTCGAAGCTGAGACGAGAAATGCTGAAAAGGATACCTCTTGTTTGGTTTTGGGCTTCAGCAAGCAATGGGTCATGTCATCGTGCCCAAAATCGCATTGCAAGTGATGCTTGTGGAATTGATTCTCTTTTTTTCTATGACTCTTTACCCAGGTTATTTTGTAAGACGTTGCTTTATTATTATTATTATTATTATTATTATTATTATTATTATTACTAGTTGTGCCCGGCCACGCATTGCTGTGGCAAAGTATGGTGGTATGGGAAATAGTCAAGATAATCCAGTTCAAAGCAGATAAAATAAGATTCTAAATGGGTTATATAGCTGTGTGGAAGGGCCTTGAGTCTACACTGCCATATAATCCAGTTCAAATCAGATAATCTGTATTTTATAGGCAGTGTGGAAGAGGCCTAAGTGAGGCCTAACTGTGCCTATCCCCTGGGCTGAGTGGGTTGCTAGGAGACCAAGTGGGCAGAGATTAGCCTTCTAACTGGCAGAAATTGGATAAAAAGCAATTATTCCTCTCCCTCTAATTAGGACTTTATTTTTCTTTTCTTTTTGTTGTATGAACGTAGAGGCATGGATGAGGGGTTGTGCTGCCAAGTTTAGTGTTTCTGGGATGTGTAGTTTTGTTGTTTTGTCCTAGGCCAAAATTTCATTATCCTTTTATATATATAGATTAATAATAATAATAATAATAATAATAATAATAATATTTTGTAAAATTACCATTGATGAAAGGTCCCATCATTACAACAAATGTATTATTATTAATAATAATAGTACAGTAGAGTCTCACTTATCCAACATAAACAGGCTGGCAGAACGTTGGATAAGCGAATATGTTGGATAATAAGGAGAGATTAAGGAAAAGCCTATTAAACATCAAATTAGGTTATGATTTTACAAATTAAGCACCAAAACATCATGTTATACAACAAATTTGACAGAAAAAGTAGTTCAATACGCAGTAATGCTGTGTAGTAATTACTGTATTTACAAATTTAGCTCCAAAATATCACGATGTATTGAAAACATTGACTACAAAAATGTGTTGGATAATCAAGAATGTTGGATAAGTGAGACTCTACTGTAGTAGTATATCAGTAATAATAGTATTTATACCCTGCTTTTTCTCTGCCAAAGGAGACTCGAAGCGGCTAACATTAAAACCATAACTATGTGTGAACTAAAACCTAGGACATATAAATACTGAAATTAAACATGGAAATACAGTAGAGTCTCACTTATCCAAGCTAAACGGGCCGGCAGAAG
The DNA here is from genome assembly GCF_035594765.1 of Anolis carolinensis. Lineage (NCBI taxonomy): Eukaryota > Metazoa > Chordata > Lepidosauria > Squamata > Anolidae > Anolis > Anolis carolinensis. Next base: position 13,044,752 of record NW_026943824.1, on the reverse strand, counting down.
CTTGGATAAGCGAATATCTTGGATAATAAGGAGGGATTAAGGAAAAGCCTATTAAACATCAAGTTAGGTTATGATTTTACAAATTAAGCACCAAAACTTCATGTTATACAACAAATTTAACAGAAAAAGTAGTTGAATATGCAGTAATGTTATGTTGTAATTACTGTATTTACAAATTTAGCACCAAAATATCACGATGTATTGAAAACATTGACTACAAAAATGTGTTGGATAATCAAGAATGTTGGATAGGTGAGTGTTGGATAAGTGAGACTCTACTGTAGTAGTATATCAATAATAATGGTATTTATACCCTGCTTTTTCTCTGCCAAAGGAGACTCAAAGCGGCTAACATTAAAACCATAACTATGTGTGAACTAAAACCTAGGACATATAAACACTGAAATTAAACATGGAAATATTAAAAATAAATAGCAAGACCTAATAAAACCATCAAGCTAATGAGCAAATCCCCATCTTGCCTCTAAATGGACAAATATTTTTCCTTGGGTGGCCTAATTAATTTCTCCATTGAGTCCCAAATCCTCACCAGCTTTTCTCGCAGTCTTTTGCTTCCCTTTTCGGTTCTCTTCCTTTCTGAAATGTGTTTGTAAACTTCAAAATATCCCAATTTGTGTGCATCTAGTCGCCACTTGGCAACCGGTTATAGCCCCCGGAGGGTCTCACCGGATTAAAATAGTCAATTTGACTCACCTTTTCCCCCAATTATTGCCTTCAAACTGCTGCGGGACGGTGGTCTGTCCTTACAAACCTCTGGCAGGTCCCCCTTTCTTTCTATCCGTTTTCGTATTTCATGCTGCCGGTTTCACCTTGTCGCAGGTAATTTATACGGGATTTTTACAAGGAGAAAAAGAATAAGAAAATGTTGTTTAAAAATGTATATTTTTGTATGTTTGCTATATTTTTATAGCGTTGGTACTGTGCTTCGTAACGAGTTATTTAAAAAAAATACAAAAAATGGTACGTTTCCCGAAAAGGCAAAAAGGGTTGGAGAGGATCTATGGGTGAATTTGTGTCGAAAGGAGAGTATTGTGTGCCTTTGGATGTGTTTTACGGTCTGTGTTTCTTCTTGGGGGCTGGCCCTCTGTGCTGATGAGTTAATTCGGGAGCCGGGCCTTGAATCCTTTTCTTTTTTTCCTTTGCAAAGTTGGAAAAACAGCAAAGGATCCGAGTCCTGAATCCCGACTCCCAACTTGGGTCTTCTTCCCAAAAGCAAAAGCAGGATTGTATTTCCTAATCGCATTTAGCTATGCCTCTTTTCTATATGTAATAACACTTGGTTATTTATAAGGGTGCTAACTGTTTTTGAACAAAAAAACCTCTTTTATATCTATATCTAATAGTCCAAGCTGCTTCGATCATCAGGTACGAAAGAAGATAATGCACTTGTTTCATTCTTAGTTCGGAAGGAGAAAAAAGAGGAGGTTTGAGGGCATTTGCAAAGGGACGGACTTTTTGCGACCGTTATGAGCATTTCGCTTTCCGGTTTTGAGAAAGAAAGAAACCAAGGAAAGCCTTTTTAAAAGATAAATAAGTGTTTTGTGTAAAGGGCAAGTCGCTGGTGGAAGGGAGAGAAAGCCGAAACAAAGGGTGTGAGTCAACGTTGTGATGCAGCGGCTCAAAAGGCCAATGCGATTGTAGGCTGCATCAATATGAGGATAGGGTCAGGATTGAGGAATGGAATGAGTTCAGTTCTAGGCAAGGCAATTCAAGGAGCTATACAAGATGGAAGGGGTCCAAAATGGCCAAATGTCTGGAAACTACGAATCCCGATGGCTCAGGTGAGATGTTTAGCTTGGAGAAGGATTAGAAAGGCTTGGAAGCTATGTTAAATAATAATGGAAAAAAATGAGAAGGGGCAAGCTTGTTTTCTGCTGCTCCAGAGACTATGATGCAATGGATTCAAATGAGGGTTTTCCAAGCAGAGGCTGGATGGCCGTCTGTCGGGAGGGATCGGATTGTGTTTTCCTTCCTGGCAGAAACTAGTTAGACTGGATGGCCTTTGAAATCTCTTCCAATTCCAGGAGACTACAAGTCTGTAAAATAGGTTGGATGGCCATCTGCTGGGAAGGCTTAGATGGCGTCTTCCTACCTGGCAGAATGCAGGTGGACTGAATGGCCTTTGGAGTCTCTTCCAATTCCAGGAGATCTCATGTCTGTAAAACAGGTTGGATGGCCATCTGTTGAGAGGGCTCGGATTGTGACTTCCTTTATGGCAGAAACTAGTTAGACTGGATGGCCTTTGGAATCTCTTCCAATTCCAGGAGACTACAGGTTTATAAAATAGGTTGGATGGCCATCTGCTGGGAAGGCTTAGATGGTGTCTTCCTACCTGGCAGAATGCAGGTGGACTGAATGGCCTTTGGAGTCTCATGTCTGTAAAACAGGTTGGATGGCCATCTGTTGAGAGGGCTCTGATTGTGACTTCCTTTATGGCAGAAACTAGTTAGACTGGATGGCCTTTGGGGGGTCCTTTCCAACTCTAATGGAACCCAAGACTGCCTCATCATCTCTCCTTCTCTGGAAGTTTCTAAATGGGGGTTGGATGGTAATCTGTTAGGAGGGCTTAGATTGTGCCTTCCTGCCTGGCAGAAGGGGTTGGACTGGATGGCCTTTGGGGGTCCCCTCCAACTCTAGGCAGAAATTGACAACGCAAAGGGGGAAGGCTTTTGCACTTGTTTGCTCGTATTAAAAGTTCTCATGGCCCGTTTGTGTTTTGAAATGTGGGTCTTTACAAGAAATAGTGCCTCTTTCTCCCCAATGAACCCCTCTTCCCTCCAGGATCAACCTTTGAATGTATATGTCGGCCTTCGAAGACGCAGGAACGCTCCTTATTTATTGACTCCCGCCAAGGCAGCCGCTCGCTTCTGGCCGAAACGAGAAGGAAAACAAACAAAACACCCCAAAGGAGCAAACACGCTTAACAATGTTAAACCCTTTGCAAAACATTACTTTTGTTGTTGTTCTTTTGTAACAGTGAGAAGGAAAAAAAACAAGCAAACACGACAAAGTCGAATTAAAAGAAATAATGGACGGCTCAATAAACATCTGTGTGTGTCTTATTACAAAAGGAGAAGATGAGTCTATGGGAAATGGGGAAAAGGTGAGTGTTAATTGATGGGTGAGTTGCTAGAAAATATCCTGGTGACAACATCAACAGGAGAAATTGAACAAAACTAAAAATAACCCAAAATAATAATACAGTAGAGTCTCACTTATCCAAGCTAAATGGGCCAGCAGAAGCTTGGATAAGCGAATATCTTGGATAATAAGGAGGGATTAAGGAAAAGCCTATTAAACATCAAATTAGGTTATGATTTTACAAATTTTATAAACTTCGTGTTATACAACAAATTTGACAGAAAAAGTAGTTCAATACGCAGTAATGTTATGTTGTAATTACTGTATTTACAAATTTAGCACCAAAATATCACGATATATTGAAAACATTGACTACAAAAATGGCTTGGATAAGCAAGTCTTGGATTAGCGAGACTCTACTGTAATAAGATTAAAAGGGGGGGATGCAAGAAATGAAAAAGTTGAACAAATTGAGTCCAAAATTGAACAAATTGAGTCCAAAAACCAACATAATAGGGTTAGTCAACACTGTTATAGTCGTCATAGACTAACACCAATCCTGCTCCCCATGGAAGCAACTAATTCAGAGCCTGAAAAACACAATAGCCATTCAAAGGCTTTTATTTCAGGAGCAATATTGTAGGATGAGCAAATGAGAGAAATTTCAAAGCCATGATTCCCCCCAAGTTTGAAGTCCGTACCATTCATAACAAGCAAACAAACGAGAAAGAAAGCTCATTCAGGTCCCTCTTAAAACAGCAAGAGATGTTCTTGGCCCAATACAAGATATTGGGTCTGTTTACAAGGGTCTGTTTACGGTCAATCCGGTTCTGCCCCCCAATTTGCTGGGAGCAAACATCAATAAAATCCCACTGAAGATCAGCTCCTCGGGTCCCAAAAACCAGGCAGTTTAGACCAGCAGGACCTATTTCATGTCCTTTGGGGGAAAAATAGTTCAACAATACTGTGCGCCGACACCTGTGAGTAAAATGCCTGCACACCTTCGTGGAAACGGCCACCAAGGGGTGTGGATATTCAACAGGGTCTGTGCCTCTGCTAGTTCAACCAGCATCACACAGCTCCTGTTTACACTTTGAAAACGACAGCCAAAGCTTCCGAGAGGAAGGAGAGTAAAGTCCCGGTGATGCCCTGATCGTAAGTGGTGACCCATCCGAGTGTGAGGGTTAAGAGAGGGTCCTGTGGCCAGTTGGACTCACGCAGCCGTCTCAGCTACACGAACTCCGTGAAGTCGTCCACTGAAGAGATCAGGCGCTTCCTTTGCCCCGTTTCGTATGTGGGTGCCGCCGTGTCCGGGGGCATGTGGGCAGAGGCCTTTCCCGTGGCCGGAGGGTGCATGGCGGGGAAGCCGGAGGCCTGGTACTGGGTTTCTTCCCGGATCTGGAAGCGGAAGAAGGAGACGTTGCACTAGGAAGTGGGGCAATTCTGCGCTTAGCCTCTTTGAAACAGGCTAGGAGGGCTTTGGTGGTGCTTTTCCTTCATAACAGACTAGGGGTTGGACTAGATGGCACTTGGAGGTCCCATCCAACTCTAGGATTCTATGATTCAGAGGCTGTTTGGCCATCTTTCAGGAGGGATTTGTTTACTTATTTACTGTACTAAACCCTGTTTCCCCGAAAATAAGATAGTGTCTTATTATTATGGGACATGGCCCCATGTAAGCCGCCCCGAGTCCCCATTGGGGAGATGGTGGCGGGGTATAAATAAAGTTTTATTATTATTATATTATTATTATATTAATTTTTGCTCTCAAAGTTGTGCTAGGTCTTATTTTCAGGGGATGTCTTATTTTTCCATGAAGAAGAATTAACATTTATTGTTGAACAAAAAATGAACATTTATTATATACTGTACAATAGTTGTCATCACAAACCAGCATAACCAGAGAAACTGAATCCTATCAAGAATTTCTTATTACTACCATTATTATTACTGGTGGTGGCGCAGTGTGTTAAAGCGCTGAGCTGCTGAACTTGCAGACTGAAAGGTCCCAGGTTCAAATCCTGGGAGCGGAATAAGCGCCCGCTGTTAGCCCCAGCTCCTGCCAACCTAGCAGTTTGAAAACATGCCAATGTGAGTAGATCAATAGGTACCGCTCCGGCGGGAAGGTAACGGCGCTCCATGCCGTCATGCCAGTGGCCACATGACCTTGGAGGTGTCTACGGACAACGCTGGCTCTTCAGCTTAGAAATGGAGATGAGCACCAACCCCCAGAGTCGGACACAACTGGACTTCCAAACAAAAACTTTACTAGGTCTTACTTTTGGTGGAGGCCTTATATTTAGCAATTCAGCAAAACCTCTCCTAGGTCTTATTTTCTGGGGATGTCTTATTTTCGGGGAAATAGGGTATAACCTGCCCTTCTCACCCCAATGGGTGGCTTACAAACTATGGCAATATTCAATGCCAGATTCAGACAATAACAATAACAGTAAAACACAATATTATAAAACTACAAAAACATATATAAATTGGGTTGTTGTATGTCTTTCAGGCTGTGTGGCCATGTTCCAGAAGTATTCTCTCCTGACGTTTCGCCCACATCTATGGCAGGCATCCTCAGAGGTTGTGAGGTATGGATAAACTACTATCATGTCAGACTACACAGAGAAGCCACTGAAATCCACAAGCATGTGGACAACTTCAACAGAAAGGAAGAAACCATGAAAATGAACAAAATCTGGCTACCAATATTACAAAACTCCAAAATCAAAACAATAGATGGGAACCAACGTTCTGAGGGCTTGACTGAACAAAGGATGCCCCCAGGCAAGGGACAAAACATTTCCAATGCTAATTAGGGTGATTAACTGAAACATTAGTGCTGGCTCCCAGTGACAAAGGACTCTTGCCACACCTTGGACTCTACACAGATATATATTCTTTCCTTTCCTTACTTAGTTTATCCATACCTCACAACCTCTGAGGATGCCTGCCATAGATGTGGGCGAAACGTCAGGAGAGAATACTTCTGGAACATGGCCACACAGCCCGAAAGACATACAACAACCCTGTGATCCTGGCCATGAAAGCCTTCGACAACACATATATATAAATTATAAATACTCTTTTTGGACGATTAATATATATCAAAGGTCTAGCACCAGCTGAGCTTTATAAACATTACACCAATTGCTTTCGCCGTTCTTATCCATCATGCTTACAGATCATATTAATCCCCAACGGTTTGCTTAAATAGCCAGGTCTTAAGACTTTTCCTAAAGCTTAAGGGTGAGTGGGCTGTTCCAATGTCACTGAGGAGGGAGTTCCACAGCCACAGGGTTACCACAGAGAAGGCCCTGTCTCTCATCCCCGCCAACAACGCCTCTGATGGAAGTGGGACCGAGAGCAGGGCCTCCCCAGAAGATCTTAACAATCGCACCGGATCATAAAGGGAGATGCATTCGTACATGTAAGCTAGACTGGAACAGTTTAGGGATTTATAGGCTAAGGCCAACACTTTGAATTGTGCTTGGAAGCAATTCCTCTCTCTGCCACGGGACAAAACACACTGAGAAAAGAACCAGCATTAGGGACTCTTCTACCAAAGTTAGGCAACTTCCTTTTGCTCACCCGGTGCCGCAGCCTCTTGATGTGCCGCAGCCTCGCGATCCATTTGGAGGGATAGGTGTCTGTGGGGTTGGAGCGGCTGTGATGGACGTGGGATGCCATCTAAAAGGGAAAATACCCAAATAAGTTAGCGTGGTAACTGTAAAAACTAACTGTTTCCCTGTGTAGTTATGCTGGTGTAATGTTCTTGATAACAGCACTTACCGCCAATGGACTACAACCTATTCTGCTATTGCACATTCATTATCCAGCTTCACCTTTTTCGTACTGGACAATTTAATTTTCCCACTGCACTTCTATATTTTCTTATTGTACCTTTTATTTTTCCCATTCCACATTTCATTTTGTTCTATTGCACCTTTTATTTCTACTATTGGACATTTTAATTTTCCCATTTCCCATTTACATTTTCCTATTTCACTTTTTACATTTTCCTATTGCACCTTTCATTTTTCCTATTGGACATTTTAATTTTCCTTTTCTGCTTTTTATTTTTCCTATTGCACGTTTTAATTTTCCTATTTCACATTTTCTATTTTCCTATTGCACTTTTTATATTTTCCTGTTGCACTCATTTTATTTTTCCTAATACATGTTTCATTTTTCCATTCCACATTTCATTTTTCCTATTGCACAAAAGAGCACTCACATTAGCATGTAAAGCCATCTGACGGGCGACAAAGGACAGGTTTTTATCCGAGACGATTTTTGCCACGCTGGTGTCGACAAGTCCTTCCATATCTACAGATTGGAGGGAGAAAGAACAAGAAGTTCCCACCAAATACCCACTTATATAATAATTTCTACCCCACTTTATATCCTGCTTCTTTGTACTGACAGCACAATAGCTCAGAACAATGGTTGCTTGTATTATGTGCAAAGTTTGGCAGGGAACCCCCATTTGTGTGCTTGGGAGGAAAAGGCACAAAACCCAACCTACCTTTCCTGCATTGGAGAGTCAGGAGGTTGCAGTTGTAATCCAGGGGCTTGATGACGACATGCACAAAGTTAAACTGGCCCTGGAAGGTGGTGGTAATAATAATAATAATATAATAATAATAATAATAATAATAATAATAATAATAATAATCAGAAACTCCTCAAAGCACAGCAGACAAAAAACCAGTAAAAGAAAACTGCACTACAAACTAGAGCTGACAGCTGGCACAACAAAACATTGCATGGAAAGTTCCTTGACAAAATTGAAGGAAAAGCTGATAAGGAGAAGACCTGGCTCTGGCTCACAAATGGGACCCTGAAGAAGGAGACAGAAGGCCTGATCCTTGCAGCCCAGGAGCAAGACATCAGGACAAAGGCAATTCAGGCCAAGATCGAAAAATCAGCTGATGGCCCAAAATGCAGACTGTGCAAGGAAACCGACGAAACCATTGATCATCTCCTCAGCTGCTGTAAGAAAATTGCACAGATAGACTACAAACAGAGGCACAACTACGTGGCCCAAATGATTCATTGGAACTTATGCCTCAAGTACCACCTCCCAGCAGCAAAGAACTGGTGCGATCACAAATCTGCAAAAGTATTGGAAAATGAGCACGCAAAGATACTGTGGGACTTCCGAATCCAGACTGACAAAGTTCTGGAACACAACACACCAGACATCACAGTTGTGGAAAAGAAAAAGGTTTGGATCATTGATGTCGCCATCCCAGGTGACAGTTGCATTGACGAAAAACAACAGGAAAAACTCAGCCCTATCAGGACCTCAAGATGGAACTTCAAAGACTCTGGCAGAAACCAGTGCAGGTGGTCCTGGTGGTGATCGGCACATTGGGTGCCGTGCCAAAAGATCTCAGCCGGCATTTGGAAACAATAGACATTGACAAAATTATGATCTGTCAACTGCAAAAGGCCACCCTACTGGGATCTGCACACATCATCCGAAAATACATCACATAGTCCTAGACACTTGGGAAGTGTTCAACTTGTGATTTTGTGAGACGAAATCCAGCACGTCTATCTTGTTTGCTGTGTCATACAATACAATAATAATAATAATGATAATAATATTTACCCGCCTCTACTTGTAGCTCAAGGCAAGTTACAACATAGTTAAAACAGTGAATTAAAACAAAATGCTATTCAGATACATACAAACAAAATAACATAAATAATGCATATATAATTTATATTCTATATGCATATATGCATGCCTGCCAAGCCTCAGGCATATATATATTGTGCCTTTCCTTTACCTTGATGGTCCCCAGTTTGAAGTCTTCCCCAGAGTCATTGTAAACGATGGAAACAAAGTCATTTCCCAGGTGCCTCTTCTTGTTGCAGCGGTATTTGTCCAGGTCCTTGGTGGGCATCAAAGTGGCAATGTGGAAAATGGCTGCAGGGAGGGAGAAGCAGCAATGAAGGCAGATGCTGGGGCAGCAGCAGCAACAACAACATGCTGGTTGGCACTAGTAGTAGTAGTAGTAGCAGCAATAATAATAATAGTAATAGTAATAATAATAACAACACCAGTATGCTGGTTGGCACTAGTAGTAGTAGCAGCAGTAGCTGCAATAATAATAACAAAAACATGCTGGTTGGCACTAGTAGCAGTAGCAGAAATAACAACAGCAACAATAAGAACAACAGAAGCAGTATGCTGGTTGGCACCAGTAGCAGCAATAATAATAATAATAATAATAACAACAACAACAGTATGCTGATTGGCACTAGTAGCAGAAGCAGCAATAATAATAACAGAAACAGGAACAACAAAAGTATGCTGGCACTAGTAGTAGCAATAATAACAGCAACAACAATATGCCTGTTGGCACTAGTAGTGGTAGCAGCAGCAGCAGCAGCAGCAGAGCAATAATAATAATAATAATAATAATAATAATAATAATAATAATAATAATAATAATAATAATAATAATAATAAAGTATTGGGAAATGAGCACGCAAAGATACTGTGGGACTTCCGAATCCAGACTGACAAAGTTCTGGAACACAACACACCAGACATCACAGTTGTGGAAAAGAAAAAGGTTTGGATCATTGATGTCGCCATCCCAGGTGACAGTCACATTGACGAAAAACAACAGGAAAAACTCAGCCGCTATCAGGACCTCAAGATTGAACTTCAGAGACTCTGGCAGAAACCAGTGCAGGTGGTCCCGGTGGTGATCGGCGGACTGGGTGCTGTGCCAAAAGATCTCAGCCGGCATTTGGAAGCAATAGTCATTGACAAAATTACAATCTGCCAACTGCAAAAGGCCACCCGACTGGGATTTGCACGCATCATCCGAAAATACATCACACAGTCCTAGACACTTGGGAAGTGTTCGACTTGTGATAAGAAATCCAGCATATCTATCTTGTTTGCTGTGTCTTAATAAAATAACAACAACAACAACAACAGGAACAGGAACAGCAAAAGTATGCTGGCACTAGTAGTAGCAATAATAACAGCAACAACAACATGCCTGTTGGCACTAGTAGTGGTAGTGTATAATAATACAGTAGAGTCTCACTTATCCAACACTCGCTTATCCAACATTCTGGATTATCCAACACATTTTTGTAGTCAATGTTTTCAATATATTGTGATATTTTGCTGCTAAATTTGTAAATACAATAATTACTACATAGCATTACTGCGTATTGAACTACTTTTTCTGTCAAATTTGTTGTATAACATGATGTTTTGGTGCTTAATTTGTAAAATCTTAACCTAATTTGATGTTTAATAGGCTTTTCCTTAATGCTGCCTTATTATCCAACATATTCGCTTATCCAACATTTTGCCGCCCGTTTATGTTGGATAAGTGAGACTCTACTGTAATAATAATAATAGCAGCATGCTAGTTAACACTCATAGCAGCAGCAATAAAAATAATATGCTGGTTAGCATTTATAGTAGCAGCAATAACAACAACAATAACAATATGCTGGTTGGCATTAGCAGTAGCAATAAAAATATTACTGCTACTACTACCATGTTCCCCCGAAAATAAGACAATGTCTTATATTAATTTTTGCTCCCAAAGATGCCCTAGGTCTTATTTTAAGGGGATGTCTTATTTTTCCATGAAGAAAAATTCACATTTATTGTTGAACAAAAAAAGTGAACATTTATTATATACTGTACAGTAGTTTTCATCATAAACCAACATAACCAGACAAACTGTGAATCCTATCAAGAATTTCTTATTACTACCAATATTTCCATGTACAACACTCTATAGTACGTACATTTACCAATCCTGCATGCTCTGGTGTTGTGTTTGGCGGTTATGCTTCCAAACAAAAACTTTGCTAGGTCTTACTTTTGGGGGAGGCCTTATATTTAGCAATTCAGCAAAACCTCTACTAGGTCTTATTTTCTGGGGATGTCTTATTTTAGGGGAAACAGGGTACTATAATTGTTATTATTAAAACTATTATAATGATAAATTATGTCTGTTGGGATTCATTGCTGTTTATTTCCAAGGAGGAGACCCCATAGCAAATCTACCATGCAGTTTCTTCTGCCCGCTCTCTCCAGAGCGGCCTGCCTTTGCCGGCCACTGTCTCTGCTTACCTTGCATGATGTCGTCATGCCAGCAGTAGGTGAACTGCCCGTCCTCCCCGCCCACGTCCAGGCCGCCCAGGTAGATCTTGTCCGGCTGGCAGTCCTTGAGCTCCACCAGTTTGCCCAAGCCGGTCAGGAACTCCGTGTAGCGGTAGGAGCCGTGCTCGTTGGACAGGATGGCCAGCTCATTGTGGCTCTGGGGGAGGAGGAACAGCAAGGAGGGAGACTTGCAGAATCAGAGAGGAGGAAGAGACCCCCAAAGGCTATCTAGTCTGACCCCCTTTTGCCAGGCAGGAGAACACAATTAAATCCCTCCATCCAGCCATAGATATGATAGATAGGTAGGCACATGATATTCTATGATATATCTGTCATAGGTTATAGATTTGAAAGAGACCCCAAGGCCATGTAGTCCAGGCCTCTTGTCAGGCAGGAAGGCACCATCCAAGCCCTCCCAACAGATGGGCATCCAGCCATAGATGTGATAGATAGGTAGGCACATGATATTCTATGATGTATCTGTCATAGATTATAGATTTGAAGGAGACCTCAAGGCCATGTAGTCCAGGCCTCTTGTCGGGCAGGAAGGCACCATCCAAGCCCTCCCGACAGATGGGCATCCAGCCATAGATGTGATAGATAGGTAGGCACATGATATTCTATGATGTATCTGTCATAGATTATAGATTTGAAGGAGACCCCAAGGCCATGTAGTCCAAGCCTCTTTTGTCAGGCAGGAAAGCACCATCTAAGCCCTCCTGACAGATGGCTATCCAGCCCCTGTTTAAATACCTCCAAAGGAGACTCTACTGGACTCCCAGTAAGAATATATTAACTATAATTGGAGGGACCTCAAAAGTCATCCAATCCAACTCCTTTCTGTCATGCAGGAAGGCACCATTTAATCCCTCCCGACAGATGGCCATCCAGAAGGAGACTACCATACTCAAAGGCTAGAGCTGGAAGAGACACCATCCAATCCATACATATGCCTGCATATATATATGCATGCATGCATGCATGCGCATATATATATATATATATATATACACACACACACACACACACACACACACACACACTGTATGTATATATAATGTATTGTATACCCATATAATATTGATAATAATATTATGATGGGATACAATATTATACTACGAATAATACAATAAATTAATATTAATTATATATTATATATTAAATGTAATATTGCTACACTAGAGTCTCACTTATCCAACACTCACTTATCCAACGTTCTGGATTATCCAACGCATTTTTGTAGTCAGTATTTTCAAAACACCGTGATATTTTGGTGCTAAATTCATAAATACAGTAATTACAACATAACATTACTGCGTATTGAACTACTTTTTCTGTCAAATTTGTTGTATAACATGATGTTTTGGTGCTTAATTTGTAAAATCATAACCTATTATGATGTTTAATAGGCTTTTTCTTAATCTCTCCTTATTATCCAACATATTCGCTTATCCAACGTCCTGCCGGCCCGTTTATGTTGGATAAGTGAGACTCTACTGTATATAAATTTATAACAATAATAAATATTTAATGTATTGTATATACATATAATATTGATAATAATATTATGATGGAATACAATATTATACTACTAATAATACAATATATTAATATTAATTATATATTATATATTAAATGTAATATTACTAATAATATTACCATATAATGATATACTACAATATAGTAATTTAATGCTTATATTGTGCTATGCTAATAATATAGTGTATGTTCATTTGATTTGTAAGCCGCTCTGAGTCTCCTTCGGTGTGAGAAGAGTGGGATATAAATGTACTAAATAAAATAAATAAATCCAACCCATTTTGTCAGGAAAGAAGACACCATCAAAGCCCTCCTGACAGATGGCCATCCATCTGTCCCCTGAGGCACAGAGTTTGGAAAAAGGAAAAGTATGAACGGCCCTTTACCTGCCCTTCTCCAACGTACAGCACCGCAATCTTGTGGGTGTCGTAAGGAGGGATCTGGTCCAGGAGTTGAACAGATCTTTCAAAGGTCTGAAAATAAATAAAGGAAATGAGTGGAACGGAGCAGTGAAGATGGTCCTATTCATTCATGACCCAAATTAGCCATGAGCTATAAAGCCCTAGACAACTTAGATCAGGGGTCCCCAAACTAAGGCCCGGGGGCCGGATGCGGCCCTCCAAGGTCATTTACCTGGCCCCCGCCCTCAGTTTTATAATATAATATTTTATATCAGTTTTAATAATATATTGTATATACATATAATATTGATAATAATATTATCATTTTATACAATATAATACTAATAGTAATACCATATAATAATATTAATTATATGATATATATTACAAATAATATTACAGTATAGTGGTATAGTTCAATATGGTAATATATAATGCTAATATTGTGCTATGCTAATAATATAATATATTGTATGTGCATACAGCTGCTCTGAGTCCCCTTCGGGGTGAGAAGGGTGGGATATAAATGTAGTAAATGAATAAATAAATAATTTTAGACTTAGGCTCGCCCAAAGTCTGAAATGACTTGAAGGCACACAACGACAACAATCCTAATTAACTTGACTATCTCATTGGCCAGAAGCAGGCCCACACTTCCCATTGAAATCCTGATAGGTTTATGTTGGTTACAATTGTTTTCATTTTTAAATATTGTATTGTACTTTCATTGTTGTTGTTGTTTTGCACTACAAATAAGACATGTGCAGTGTGCATAGGAATTTGTCCGGTTTTTTTTTCCAAATGATAATTTGGCCCCACAACAGTCTCAAGGATTGTGGACTGGCCCTCTACTTTAAAAGTTTGAGGACCCCTGACTTAGATCCCTCCTATCTGAAAGGCCCTATTCCCCTGTAGAAAGTCTTTGGATCTAGGGGGGAATCTATGGAGCCTACCTCATTTGGCAGCAAGAGGGGCTTGTTGGTTTCATCACCGAAGAAAGGAGAGTGGTACAGCTGCAGGAACACAAAGCTGGGGAGAGAAACAAATCTCCATTTAAGGACATTTGATGTAAAACTGATCGTTCTCTGTTGGCTCATAGAAGCAACAAGAGCCAAAGGATTTCCAAAAGGTTCTCAAAGGCTTTCATGGCCGGGATCACAGGGTTGTTGTATGTTTTCCGGTCTGTGTGGCCATGTTCCAGAAGTATTCTCTCCTGATGTTTCACCCACATCTATGGCAGGCATCCTCAGAGGTTGTGAGGTATGGAGAAACTAAGCAAGGAAGGTTTATATATATCTGTGGAAAGTCCAGGGTGAGAGAAGAACTCTTGTCAGTTGGAGGCCAGTGTGAATGTTGCAGTTAATCACCTTAATTAGCATTTAATAGCTTCATCTACTGGCTTCTTCCTGCCTGGGGGCATCCTTTATTAGCTGCCCCTGGTTCCCATGTCTGGAACTGTTTACTGTTTGATTTTTGAACAAAATCTGGCTACCAGTATTAAAAAACTCAAAAATCAGAACAGTAAATAGGAAGCAACACTCTGAAAACAGGGGAGTTCCAGACATGGGAACCAGGGGCACAGGTTTCCACAGATATATACTGTATATATATCTGTGGAAAGTCCAGGGTGAGAGAAGAACTCTTTGTCAGTTGGAGGCCAGTGTGAATGTTGTAGTTAATCACCTTAATTAGCATTGAAAAGCTTCATCTCCTGGCTTTTCCTGCCTGGGGGCATCCTTTGTTCAGAGTCGTTAGCTGCCCCTGGTTCCCATGTCTGGAACTCCTCTGTTTTCAGAGTGTTGCTTCTTATTTACTGTTTTGATTTTTGAACAAAATCTGGCTACCAGTATTAAAAAGCTCAAAAATCAGAACACTAAATAGGAAGCAACGCTCTGAAAACAGAGGAGTTCCAGACATGGGAACCAGGGGCAGCTAACAAAGGATGCCCCCAGGCAGGAAATAAGCTAGTAGGTGAAGCTATTCAATGCTAATTAAGGTGATTAACTAAAACATTCACACTGGCCTCCAACTGACACGAGTTCTTCTCTCACCCTGGACTTTCCACAGATATATATAAACCTTCCTTGCTTAGCACCTTAACTTCCTTCATGTTTACAAGTTTCACTCAGTGCACTTTGCCCAGCCCATTGTATGATTTTACTGCTGTGTTTTATCATGTGTTTTATAATGACTGTGATTTTATTTTATGCCTTTTAATTTTATTTGTGTGTTTTTTGTATTCGATACCATTGTATGCTTGTTTTATATCTGTGAGCCGCCCCGAGTCCCTCTGGGGAGATGGTGGCGGGGTTTAAAAATAAAATTATTATTATTATTATTATTATTATTATTATTATTATTATTATTATTATTATTATTATTATTTCTCCATACCTCACAACCTCTGAGGATGCCTGCCATAGATGTGGGCGAAATGTCAGGAGAGAATACTTCTAGAACATGGCCATACAGCCCGGAAAACATACAACAACCCTGATTTCCAAAAGCTTTCTTATGCTTAGACATACTGCAAAGAATGGGTGCAACCAGTATCCAGACCCATTGCCTTAAACTGGTAAATCCAACCGATTCAATAGTTCGGGTGTGACAATATTGAACCTGTATATGGGGTGACAGTGCAACACAGAATAGAAGAAATGCAGTACAGTAGAGTCTCACTTATCCAACACTCGCTTATCCAACGTTCCGGATTATCCAAGCCATTTTTGTAGTCAATGTTTTCAATACATCATGATATTTTGGTGCTAAATTCGTAAATACAGTAATTACTGCATAACATTGCTGCGTATTGAACTACTTTTTCTGTCAAATTTGTTGTATAACATGACGTTTTGGTGCTTAATTTGTAAAATCATAACCTAATTTGATGTTTAATAGGCTTTTCCTTAATCTCTCCTTATTATCCAACATATTCGCTTATCCAACATTCTGCCGGCCCGTTTACGTTGGATAAGCGAGACTCTACTGTATTCCTTTTTGGAGGTGGAATGGGACCTTTCTTCAGGTCCTCCAGCCCCCAGGCCTCACCTGGGGTTGATCCCGGGCACCTTCTCCGTATTGGAGGTGGCGGCAGCAGCGGGGGTGGCCCTGGTCCTGAAGGGCTCCCTCTCGGCCCTCTTTCCGCGCCGGGAGGGGGCCGAGTCGGAGATGGTGTATCCGCGGGGCCGGTGTCCAGTCGGGGAGTGGGGCAAAGAGGCCGGGATGCCCCCCGTCGCCCGGGCCCCTCCTCCGGGGGCGGCCCTCTCCTCCTCCGCAGCTCCCCTCGCCGTCCATCCGCCCGCAGCCTCTCTCTCCGAGTGTCCCGACTTGACCTCCCCGGCGCTGTTCTTCCCGGAGAGACCTTCATGACTAGGTTCCTTGAGGGCCTCCTGGAGGGTCTGGAGCTCCGGTGAGGAGCTGGACTTGCTGAGGGGCTGCGAGGGCTGGAAGGAGAGGGCCTCCAAGGCCCGGCGGTCTTCCAGGGGGCGGCTCCCCTCGATGGGGATGCCCAGGGAGGCCAGGTCTTCCGGCTTCAGGGGCTTCTCCTCTTGGCTGGAGGTTGAGGAAGACTGCAAGAGGAGGAAGGAGAAGGAGGAGAATGGGACACAGCCCTTCGCCAACAACAACCCAGAGTGAGTTCCTTTATAGAATCCAACTCTATAGAATCACAGAGCAAGAAGAGACCCCCCAAAACCATCCAGTCCAACCCTCTCTGCCTTCATAATAATAACAATAATAATAATAATAATAATAATAATAATAATAATAATAATAATAAAGAAAAACATGCCCTGGCAGAATATGTAAAGCAAAGTGAAGAACCTGCTTTGATTGAAGTCAAAAATCAGAAACTCCTCAAAACACAGCAGACAAAGAGTCAGTATAAGAAAGCCACACTACAAACTAGAGCTGACAGCTGGCACAACAAAACATTGCATGGAAAGTTCCTTGACAAAATTGAAGGAAAAGCTGATCAGGAGAAGACCTGGCTCTGGCTCACGAATGGGACCCTGAAGAAGGAGACAGAAGGCCTGATCCTTGCAGCCCAGGAGCAAGACATCAGGACAAAGGCAATCAAGGCCAAGATCGAAAAATCAGCTGATGACCCAAAATGCAGACTGTGCAAGGAAACCAACAAAACCATTGATCACATCCTCAGCTGCTGTAAGAAAATCGCACAGACAGACTATAAACAGAGGCACAACTACGTGGCCCAAATGATTCATTGGAACTTATGCCTCAAGTACCACCTTCCAGCAGCAAAGAACTGGTGGGATCACAAACCTGCAAAAGTCTTGGAAAATGAGCACGCAAAGATACTGTGGGACTTCCGAATCCAGACTGACAAAATTCTGGAACACAACATACCAGACATCACAGTTGTGGAAAAGAAAAAGGTTTGGATCATTGATGTTGCCATCCCAGGTGACAGTTGCATTGATGAAAAACAACAGGAAAAACCCAGCCGCTATCAGGACCTCAAGATTGAACTTTTGTGATATGAAATCCATCATGTCTATCTTGTTTGCTGTGTCATACAATAAAATAATAATAATAATAATAATAATAATAATAATAATAATAATAATTTTATTTTTATACCCCGCCCCATCTCCCCAAAGGGACTCGAGGCGGCTTACATGGGGCCAAACCCAGGTCAAATAAGCGATACAAAACACAACAATATAACAAATCAATCATGCAGGAATAGCACCATGAAAGCACCCCTGACAGATGCTCATCCAGTCTCATAGACATTAGTGGGTTCATGGACTTTTAATCTTGTACCCATTACTCTGGCCTGGCCCAGTTTTATTGTGTTTTAGCGTATTGTTTATTGCTTGTTGTTTATACTGTTTTAATTGTTTTTAATTTGCCTTTTGTTTTGTATTGTTATATTGAGTGTTGAGGCCTTGGCCTTTGTAAGCCGCATCGAGTCCTTCGGGAGACTCGGGGTACAAATAAAGTTTAATAATAACAATAATAGTAATAATAATGGAGAAATAGGGCTATAAAATAATAGAATCTCAGAGTTGGAAGAAACCACCAAAAGACAACCAGTACAACCCCCTTCTGCTTTCATGTAGGAACAGCACCATCAAAGCACCCCCAACAGATGCCCACCCAGCCTCACAGACATTGGCGGGTTCATGGAAAAATAGGGCTATAGAATAACAGAAAGCCAGAGTTGGAAGAGACCCCCAAGGGCAATCCAGCGCAACCCCCTTTTCTGCCTTCATGTAGGAACAGCACCATGAAAGCGCCCTCAACAGATGCCCATCCAGCCGCACAAACATTAGCGGGTGCATGGAGAACAGGACAATAGAATAATAGAATCCCAGTATTGGAAGAGACCCCAAAAGACCATCCAGTCAAATTCCCTTTTTATTTATTTATTTATTTACAACATTTCTATCCTGCCCTTCTCACTCGAGGGGACTCAGGGCGGCTTACAACAACCGGCAAAATTCAATGCCAAACAGATCAATAAAAACAGCAACACATTTAAAACCATTAACAATCTATATATATAAAAGCGTGATGGCATCAGGGCAGCGGACAAAACAACAAAACTACAGGCCCCCCAACCTCGAAATCTGACAACACAACCCATCATCCACGGCTCTAGGCTGATACAACAAAAAGAAAAGAAAAATAAAGTCCTAATTAGAGGGAGAGGAATAATTGTTTTTATCCAATTGCTGCCAATTACAAGGCTAAGTTCCGCCCACTTGGTCTCCTAGCAACCTACTCAGCCCAGGGGACAGGCACAAGAGTTTGGAGAGACCCCTAAGGGCCATATAGCCCAACCCTTTCTACTATGCAGCAGGACACAATCTAAGCATTCACAACACCTGGACAACGTATAAATACTATACAATACTACACAGGGACATAGACCCCCTCTACCCTCACCACTTTCACAGTACACAAACAACCAAATGCATACTAAACATAAAGACAACCTACAACAGACATTCAATACCACCACTACCTCAACAATTTCTCATCAACACCACCAGACAACGCCACAGCAACGTGTGGCCGAGCACAGCTAGTAATCCATAAAATACATTAGTCAAGCTTAAAACATATAGTTACTTAATACCATTTTTCCAAGGAACCATTGCACATAAACCTAAGTTCAGACCATGTCGATATAGTACTTTTGCCTTTGTGAGGGAACAGCACCATCAAAGCAGCTCCAACAGATGCCCATACAGCCTCTTGTTGGAGGTGCTTTGATTGTGCTTTGCGGGTTCAAGGAGAAATAGAGCTCAAGAATCAAAGCAAAGTTGAAAGAGACCCCCAAGGGCCTTCCAGTCCAACCCCCTTCATGTAGGAAAAGCACAATCAAAGCCCTCCTGACAGGTGGCCATGCATAATGCTGGATGGCCATCTGTCAGGGGAGGCCTCCACAAAAGGAGCCTCCATCCCTTGGCTAAACTGAACGTATTTCCAGGCTCCGCTGCCTCCCTTTGGCCTCCCTCTGAGCCACTTGTAATGCAGAACGGAGGGGCCTTACCCGACTATATGTCCCATGCCCTTTGCTCAACTTCTCTCCCACGAGGAGGAGGCCTTGGTCGGAGGCCGCGGCTTCAAAGTCCTCAATCTCCTGGGATTCTGGGTGAGTGGGCTTCTCTTTCGGGTCGGCGTCTGGGGGGCTTCCTTCTTCCAAAACGACGGCAGACTCTATGAAAACAGAAATGGCAAGGCTGAAAAACACGGGAGGATATTGGAAAGGCAGGGCCCCTCATCCACAGACGCTCCAGACGTTTCCCAAAGCAAGTGGAATGCATTCGCCTTTCCCATTCAAACGTCAAGAACATTTGGCTTTTGCCCATTTGTAGTTTTACATTTGTTCTTTTATATCAGCCCTAAGGTAATATATCGTATTGTGTTAGCTGCATTTTGGGTCTCTTTTTAGAGAGATAAGGCAGGATAGAAATAATCATCATAATAATAAAAACAACAATGTAACATAAATAATAATAATACAGTAGAGTCTCACTTATCCAAGCTAAATGGGCCGGCAGAAGCTTGGATAAGCGAATATCTTAGATAAAAAGGAGGGATTAAGGAAAAGCCTATTAAACATCAAATTAGGTTATGATTTTACAAATTAAGCACCAAAACTTCATGTTATACAACAAATTTGACAGAAAAAGGAGTTCAATACGCAGTAATGTTATGTTGTAATTACTGTATTTACAAATTTAGCACAAAAATATCACAATATATTGAAAACATTGACTACAAAAATGTGTTGGATAATCCAGAACGTTGGATAAGCGAGTGTTGGATAAGTGAGACTCTACTGTAATAATAAAAACAACAATGTAACATAAATAATAATAATAGTACTTCCCTTTCCTACTTCACTGGCCTAAGGTCAAGAAGTCTTTGTTTCTGGCCTTTTGTGTTAGCCACACTTTGGGTCTCCTTTTTGAGATATAAAGCTGGATTGAAATAATAATAATAATAATAATAATAATAATAATAATAATAATAATAATAATAATAATAATATCATCATCATCATCAATAGGATTCTCCTTTCCTACTTCACTAGCCAAAGCTCAAGAACACTTTGCTTAAGCCTCTTTTAAATCACATTTATTCTTTTTATATCAGCCTTGAGGTGATGTATTTAGTGTGAAGATACACTTTGGGTCTCTATTAATAATAATAATAATTAATAATAATAATAGTACAGTAGAGTCTCACTTATCCAACACTCGCTTATCA